>NC_053025.1:220118272-220307010 GCF_003073215.2 Triticum urartu
CATGATCTTCCTTGTTCTTCGAGAAAAACAGAATGTCGTCGAGATATACCAAAACGAAGTCATTGGTGTAGGCGTTGAAGATGAAGTTCATCATACGAGAGAACGTCGGAGGAGCGTTGACGAGGCCAAAAGACATGACAGTGTATTCATATGAACCATAGCTTGTCCTGAAAGCCGTCTTGGGAATATCTTGCTCACGGATTCGAATCTGATGATAACCCATACAAGATCAAGCTTGGAGAATACTTGGGCACCTTTGAGTTGTTCGAACAGCTCATTGATGTTGGGAAGTGGGTATTTGTTCTTGATGGTCTTCTTGTTCAATGGACGGTAATCAACACAAAGTCGGTCCGTTCCATCCTTCTTCTTCACAAAAAGAACACCACAACCCCACGGAGAAGAACTAGGCCGGATGAGACCCATTTTCTCTTGAATATCGAGTTGCTTCTTCAGCTCCTTCAACTCTTCAGGTCCGAGCTTGTAAGGACGCTTGCACACAGGTTCCGTGCCAGGCTCAAGATCAATAACGAATTCAACTGGCCGATGCGGAGGCATTCCTGGAAGCTCTTCTGGAAAGACGTATTGATATTCGCAAACGACTGGAATTTGAGAGATAGCATCCAGTTCACCCTTCTCATTGAGAGAAAACAGACAGATAGTATTATCCCGAGTGGCAAAGACAATTACATCCTCAGACGAATGAGTCAATTGAATCTGCCTGGCTGCACAATCAAGCTGAGCCTTGTGCTTAGAAAGCCAATCCATTCCGAGAATAAGATCAATATCCAAGTTACCAAGGATCATTGGAGAAGCCAAAAACTTGAAATCACCCATCGAGATAGAAATATCCGGAACTTCGTAGTTAGCAAGCAAGCATCTACCCGAAGAGACAACTGCTAATGGCTTATGCATAACTTGAGAAAACCACCCATGCTTAGATGCAAAAGGTCTCGAGATAAAACAATGCGATGCACCAGTGTCAAAAAGAACTTTTGCAGGAACATCGTTAACAGGAAGGTTACCCATAATGACATCTGAAGAATCCTCTGTCTGAGCTGCATTCACCATATTGACCTTGGCATACTTGGGGTTATGCTTGACCATAGCTGTACTTGCCGATCTGATAGGAGGAGGAGGAGGAATATGCCTCTGGTTGAAACACTTGTTGGCATAGTGACCCTTCTGTTGGCACTTGTTGCACGTGACCTCTGAAAGCGGACAGTGATACGGAACACTCGATCTTGGAGCTTGAGACGAAGTCTTGTTCTGAAAGCCAGGGTTGGGTGGGTGGGAAGATCCACTGCCACCTTTGCTCTTCTGCTGATACGGCTGACGGAACGGAGGAGGAGGAAGCCAATACTTCTGCTGCTTGGCCACTTGAGTAGAGGAAGAAGGAGTAACATCTCTGACTCGCTTCTTGGAAGCATCACACCTCAGCTGAGCAGCCTCTTGCTTCAATGCCATGTTGTAGAACTCATCGTATCTCAAGGGCTCGAAAGGAACAAGAGCTAGCTAAATTTCTTCTCTGAGACCACTCCTGAACTGGTATATCATGCTCTTCTCATCAGGAACGTCCTGCTTGGCAAAGCGGGCGAGTTTCTGAAACAACTTGTTGTAGTCATAGACAGACAAAGAGCCTTGCTTCAGGTTGCGGAATTCCTCATGCTTGCTTTCAACCACGCTCTGAGGAATATGATGAGCTCGGAAATCTCGACGGAATTCATCCCAAGTGATAACACGTCCACCTCTGGAATCCTTGTATTGCTGGAACCATTCTGCAGCTTGATCTTTGAGTTGGAAGGAAGCGAACTTGACAAAGTCCTCAGGCCTGACGTTACTGCACACGAAATGCTTGCACAGATCCACAAGCCAATCGTCAGCATCGGTTGCCTCAACACAATTGCTGAAAGTCTTTGGCCCGTTAGCAAGGAACTGGTTGAGTGAAGCAAAGTGATTCTGATTGTTGCCTTGGTTCCCTTGGTTGCCTTGATTGTGCTCTTGGAGAATTTCCATGATCAACTGTGTGTTTGCATTGGTTGTGGCCATCATAGCTTGCCATGCCTCCGGAGGAGGTGGAGGTGGTGGCGGATCAGGATTCGGAGTCGTGCGCGTTGGAGGAGCCATCCTGAAGAGGTTGACATCCATTAGCACATTGATAGACAAATATTGAAGCTGAATCCAACGGAATGAAAATTGCAACATATAGTCTTCACATCCGAACAAAATGAACGAATGCATTCCTCTTGAAATGGTCACATATCCATAAATTGAGAAGCCACATAGAATTTAGGTAGAGAAATAAATCAACAAGGTACGGATCAAGAACGAACAATCGGTAAGAAATCCCAATCTCAAACCAATATCCGTGGAAGAAGAACTAGAGCTACTAGAATTCCCACCTATGAAACTCCCGAACCTTTCCGTTTATGCAATCAGGTGTTGGGGATACAGGGGAAGCATAATATCTCACCCAAACTAGCAAATCCTACATCCAGCTGTATCCATCCTTCAACACATAACCGAGAAAAACTTCGGAAACCATCTACCTCAACCTTCGAAAAGCATCCGTTATACAAGTTATGGCGATACTCCTGAATTCCCGCCCCAGTACTGGGTGGCGTCGAGGTTATCTCACCAACGAACTGCATAAAAGAGATTTTCGATGTTGGCGTACTAAACTCAGGTATTCCAGAACTGCAACGATAAAATTATGACGACAACACCTCAGAGCTCAACTCCCCGGGACACTTCCACAAAACCCCTGACAGGAGGCACCAAGACAATGTTCTCATCATAACACCATCGGAACGATTCCAAGATACCCGCGTGATCCTAAATTTTTTTTAGTGAAAATTGAGAAGAGAAGAGTTAAAACTCTACGTCAGGATGCCTTACCAGAGCGATGAGGAGACTGGGAAGTAAAAAGAATTCCTAAACTCTCCGATATATAATTCCTAAATGACTCAAAACATTTTTCTAGACACAACTCGGCCGCTAAAAATGATCAAGCAATGGGGCTCCTAAGGTCGGGGAAGGCTCTGATTACCAACTTGTCACACCCTCGATGCGACTATATGTCCCCCGTGTCGAGGCACGACTTAGAGGCATAATCGCATTGAAGGCATATGTCTCAAGTTAGGCAATCTTCACAACATCCCATGTAATATGATAATAAAAGGGGAGATAACATAGTTGGCTTACACTCGCCACGTCAATCAAGTACATAAATAACATTACATCATCCAAACACTCATGGCCCGACTATGGCGCCAAAATAAAAGAGAACCCAACAAGCGACACGGTCCCGATCACCCCCAACTGGGCACCACTACTGATCATCAGGAAAGGAAACATAGTAACGTTGAGAGTCCTCGTCGAACTCCCACTTGAGCTCAAGCGCCTCTCCTGGAGCGGAATCATCAGGCCCTGCATCTGTTGTAATAGTAATCTGTGAGCCAAGGGACTCAGCAATCTCGCACCCTCGCGATCAAGACTATTTAAGCTTATAGGTATGGCAAGGTAAAAATATGGAGTTGCAGCAAGCGACTAGCGAATATGGTGGCTAACTTATTCGCAAAGAGAGCGGGAAGAGGAGGCAAAGCGCGAGCGAGAAACTCGAGAGCAACCTGCGCAAACATTACTCCAACACCGTATCCACTTCCCGGACTCCGCCGAGAAGAGGCCATCACGGTAACACACTCAGTTGATTCATTTTAATTAAGTTAAGGTTAAAGTTATCTACAACCGGACATTAACAAATTCCCATCTGCCCATAACCGCGGGCACGGCTTTCGAAAGTTCAAAACCCTGCAGGGGAGTCCCAACTTAGCCCATGACAAGCTCTCACGGTCAACGAAGGAATAGACCTCCTCCCAAGATGTTCCGATTAGACTCGGTATCTCGGTTCTTCAAGACACTTCGACAGGTTAAAACAAGACCAGCAACACCGCCCGAACGTGCCAATAAATCACGATAGGAGCTGCACATATCCCTTTCTTAGGGCACACTCAGATTGTCTAAACTTCCGGTAGGCCAGCCCAGAGTTACCCCTGGTAGCCACCGGCGGCTGACAGTTTGGACCAACACTCAGAGGAGCACTGGCCCGGGGGGGGTTAAATAAGATGACCCTCGGGCTCCGGAAACCCAAGGGAAAAGAGGCTAGGTGGCAAATGGTAAAACCAAGGTTGGGCATTGCTGGAAAATCTTTAATCAAGGCGAACTATCAAGGGGTTCCCATTATAACCCAACCGCGTAAGGAACGCAAAATCCGGGAACATAACACCGATATGATGGAAACTAGGGCGGCAAGAGTGGAACAAAACACTAGGCGAGAGGCCGAGCCTTCCACCCTTTACCAAGTATATAGATGCATTAAGATAACAAGATAATATAATGATATCCCAACAAGTAAATAAATGTTCCAACAAGGAACGGCCTCCAATCTTCACCTGCAACTAGCAACGCTATATGAGGGGCTAAGCAAAGCGGTAACATAGCCAATCAACGGTTTGCTAGGACATGGTGGGTTAGAGGTTTGACATGGCAATTTGGGAGGCTTGAAAGCAAGTGGTAGGCATCGTAGCATTGGCATAGCAAAAGAGCGAGCAAACTAGCATAGCAAAGATAGTAGTGATTTCGAGGGTATGATCATCTTGCTTGCAAAGTTGTCAGAGTTGACTGGATCCTCGAAAGCAAACTCAACGGCTTCTCGTTAGCAAACTCGTCTCCCGGCTCTACCCAAACAAGACAAACAAGCAACAAGGACAAAAATCAACCACGTGCAAGGATCAAGCAAAATGATGCAAAGATGGTATGCTATGCGGGATGCGATGCGGGATGCATATGCAAGATGTGACAAGGAATGCATGACCCTGGCCTCAACTTGGGAATCCAAGTGTGCCACTGGAAAAAAGAGATGAAATCGCTTGAAAACGATATAAAGAACGCCGGAATCGGAGTTACGGTTTGGAAATGGCAAGGGATTCAAATATGACACTGGTCTGCGATTTACAGCAAGTAGCCATCTAAATGCAACGAAATGAACATGCTACAGCACCCAAAAATGATAACAAAATACATGGCAGGGATGCATTCATGGTGCTTAACAAAAGTCTAGCACTAAGCTACGGCCAATTCATCCATTAACAGGTTCAAACAAGCATGGCAAAAATGCATATGGCAAACAGATTTCAGACTTGGTGAAATTAACACTTGTCTGGAATTTCAGATCAGGTAGCACTCTTCGAAGCAACAAAACTACATGCTATAGGACCTGAAAATGGCAAAGTAAAGCATGGCATGGAGCTACTCAAAGAGCTTAACAAAAGTCCCTTAGTGACCTTAAGCGAAAAGGGATCAGAAAATACATTTGCAAGCATGTGAACATGGCAAAAACATAATCAGTTCTCAGACTGAAAACTGGAGCATGCTGAAACAGATATCAAGTAGGCATGTTTACGAGCTCAATGCACTCAATACAGAGCAAGACATGATAAGCTAAGCATACATCTATCAAGAACACACAAAATGCAAGCTAGACATGGCAAGAATAATAGCATAGCATGCACGGATCAACTACAACATCATCGGCAAAATTGCAAACAAGTTGACAATCTGCCCAGATTCACAAAGTAGCAAAAGTAGAGCTCGATTGACTCAAGCTAGGGTGCTCCATAATTTAAAACAAAGACATGGATGGATAGAGCACTACAAGATTAACAAAACATCCTTACTGATCATCCTCAAAAGAGGCACGGATCACTAGGAAACAGCATGAACATATGGCATCATGAGATAAACGGCTCAAGGACTTGGTGGAAATGCTAAGTCCCTGAAATCAGAATTACCAAGTGCCTCACTTTGCAAGCTTGTGCTAGTCACCACACACATCACAAAAATACATGGGTTGCACCTCTGGAAAGATGACAAAACCCTTAACAAAACATATGTAGAACTCATGGGCATATCATGCACACAATAATCATGGCAAAAAATGAAAAAAAGCTAAATGGAGCAGCAGATCTGACAATTATCTCAAGTAGCCCTCTTCTAACAGCATTTCGGGCATCAAGATGAACTCAAATGAGAATGATGCAATGGAATGAAATGATGTACTCTCTGAGATGAACTTTTTGATATGCTATATGCATGAATCGGAGCTACAGATGCAAAGTTATAGCATGATGAAGATGGGGACATGAGCTAGGGGCTTAGGAAAAAACGGGGTCAACCCTAATATTCCAGATCTGGATCGGGGGCACGCAATCCGAGGTTCGATTGGGCTCTCGCCGGAGCTCACTGTAGACGGCCGGAGCGGGGGCTTAGCGGTGGTGGCGCACGCCGGCGACGAGGAGGAGGCGGTGGGCGGCCGGAGCGGCGAGGTCGGTGCCGGGCGCGGACGGGGCGGCGCCGGCTCGGGCGGCGTGGAGCTTCGGGGTGGCGATGGCGCGCGGCGGCGTCGTGGCGGCGGCGGCCGAGGCGGCGGAGCGCGGCGCCGGCTCAGGAGGAGAAGGGCGGCGGCGGCTGAGCCCCGAGTCGGGCCGGGAGGGCCGGGGACGGGCCGAGCGGGCCTGGCGCGGCTTAGGCGGTGAAGTGGTCCGGGGGCGCCACGTGGCAGCTCCCGGTTGGCGGCGGCGGAAGCGTCCGGCCTGGACGGACGTGTCCGGCCGGCGCGGTGACGATTTTTAGGGTTTCGAATGAGGGGGATCCGGATTTTCGGGGAGAGGCCTTTATATAGGCATAGAGGGAGCTAGGAGAGTCCAAATGAGGTGCAGTTTTCGGCCACGCGATCGTGATCGAACGCTCTAGATGATGGAGAAGGTTCAGGTGGGTTTTGGGCCAAATTGGAGGGGTGTTGGGCTGCAATACACACGAGGCCTTTTCGGTCCCTCGGTTAACCGTTGGAGTATCAAACGAAGTCCAAATGATACGAAACTTGACAGGCGGTCTACCGGTAGTAAACCAAGGCCGCTTGGCAAGTCTCGGTCCAATCCGGAAATGTTTAATCCTCACACATGAAAGAAAGGTAGAAATGACAACCGGAGGAGAATGAAGCGCCGGAATGCAAAACGGACAACGGGGAAAATGCTCGAATGCATGAGATGAACATGTATGCAAATGAAATGCACATGATGACATGATATGAGATGCATGACAACGAGAACAACACACGGAGACAAAACCCGAACCCGAGAAAATAAAATAACTTAACGCCGGAAACGGCAAGAGTTGGAGTACAAATTGGGAAAGTTACATCCGGGGTGTTACACTAACATACTTTCTATACTTGGATCATATGCAATTATGATTGGAACTCTAGCAAGCATCCACAACTACTAATGATCATTAAGGTAAAACCCAACCATAGCATTAAAGTACCAAGTCCTCTTTGTCGGCATCCTAGGAACCGGGGTACCCAGACTTGCTTGCCTGCGGCCTACGACGTGGCTCCATCAACGGCCTGGTACGACCCGTCTTCAGCACCAACAACACAAGACCCTTGCAAGGGGCCAAGCCTCGCGAAGCGGAAGTCGCCAAGACCTCCAGAAGGAGAAACCTCCTTAGGCTGGCTCCTAAGGAGCGGAGATTTCTATGCAAGGCCTCACCTCGTGAGGTTCGGAAGACGCAAGCCATGACGACCAAGGCCAGACGGGCGCCAGCGGGCGCAGCACAACAGGTTTTCTCTTTGGTGCTAAAGAGGCAAGAACAGGCACGGAGTCCCAGGGCATCAACCAAAGGTTTCCATTTCCATGCAACAAGACCAAGACCGCCAGGATGACAGGGTCATCGCCGAGCCCACCACAGCGTTACGACCAGAAGCTTTGTAGGCGAAGACCACCTTTCATCAGGAAAAGATGTACTAGTTCTCCCCCTTTGAATTTTGTTGTTGTGGGATCCCTTCCCGCCTTCGTTTTGGGGGAAGAGGACCAAGGCCACTATAAGTATAGCCTAGCCACCACCATAGAGAGGGGATCCAGAACATTCGCACCCTCACCAGCTCACCCCAACACAAGAACACACCTCCTGAGGTTGTTCTACCACTGTACTAGTTCATCCTCAGCCCACCTCGAGGCCAATCCACCACAAAGCAGGAGTAGGGTTTCACACCACAAGGTGCCCCGAACCTGGGTAAACTGTTGTGTCCCATTTCCTTCCAGTTCATCGAGCTAGGCTATGAGATCGACGAGTTGGCAGACTAGGGAGGTTGATTTCTTCACACGCACCCAGAGTTTGAATCTATCAAGGGTCTGCGGAGCCCCGAATCTGACATTTGGCGCGCCAGGTAGGGGTGCGTCGAAGCCTCTCTTACGCCGGTTGACTCGCCACCACTCCGCCGCTCTCATGGATGACGCGCCTCGAGCTCATGTTGAGCACTGGGCCGCTCGGCCTGCCCAGACAGCGCCTTCCGCCCAAGAAGATCTCCACTCCGCGCTCCTTGCATCCCGCACACCACCCAGCATCGTCGGCCGTGGGTGGCACGGACCGCCACCGCCTTCTCCTGCGCTCCACCGCAACCGCGCCACCATGTGATCTTCGAGCTATGCTGCAGCGATGGCGCTAGACACCCGTCGGGAGCAGGCGAACACATGAGCCACGCTCATCATGGCACCGGAGCTGTTGCGATGCAGATTGGCGGAAGGCGGCCATGACGCCCTGCTCGAGCGGGTCGCTGAGCTGCTCGATGCCATCTGCAGGGGCACAACACCTTTCTGCACCTTCCCTACATCGTAGGCGCGGCCGGTGGCACGCGCCGGCCCCTGCAACACCTGTAGGCCCCTCCTCGGGGGACCTGGAGGGCCTCACAGCACCAACCTGGGCGGCAATGTTGCTCATCCTACCCAGGGTACACTACCTCTGGGTGTGGTGAGCTCGGGCGGCCCCTCCTGGGGCCACGCCGAGACGCCACCCTACGATCATCGTTACCCGGCGTCGAGCCTGGCAAGCAGCGATGCAGGGCGGCTAGGCGACGACTCGGGGGTGGCAGCTTCGGGCACCCCCGTACCTCCCCTGACAGACCTGCGGTACACGCCAAGAAGCATCCCCTGTCTGTTCCCCTCGCCAGCCTGGGTATCGAGGCGACGCGAAGCTGAGGCTCTTCACGAGCCGACCCGGAGCTTCACCGACGCCTTCAATGACAACAGCTAGTGGGTACAGCCAATATCTCAGGAGCATGATTATTCAAACCATGGACCGCACGTGAACAGAGCCACGACAGTAGCCGTGGACCTCAGGATGATGGCCCTGCTACAGGTGGACGGGGTGCACTGGGGGTTGCATGGGGGGAGCCTCGTGCCAGGGCCTCCCCTGCGCCGCATGGAGAAAGCATGGCGGCGCATGCCGCACGAAGGTAGGCCCCCCGCCTGGGAAGGCGCCAGCGATCCTTCCCCCCGTCAGTCGGGGCTTGCGATCGCCGAGGCACCGCTAGCGTCCCCCTTGCCCCTTGGTCTTGTCCTGGTTTCCGGACACCCCAACAATGGTCGGGGGAGGTGCAAGGCAGGGCCCTCGGCAGGCGCCGGGGAAGCCCGTGAAGATCTCCGCTCATGACACTCTCACGTAATAATGAGTTGGGGCTGTACACGCCCCGGAGGCTCCTGAGTGCCGCCCTCGGGCCTCATGGGGGCTCCCACCCACGTCCAAGTGGAAGCACCATGCTCCGTGATGGCCGTCGACACTATCCCACAATGACTATGCCGACGCCAAGTGGAAGCACTTAGCTCCACGCTGATGGGAAGACAAGAAGACGAGCTAGGTGCCGAACGCGGCTGTTTGCTTTTGCCCTCTTTCTGCAACCCAATTTGACATCTTTTGGAATGAGATTTAGAGTTTCGTGTGTTTATCAATGGAAGAAAAGGGGGGAATTTTTCTTGTCTTGTAGCGCTTTCTTGCCTTTTGGTTTGTGTTAAAGGATAAGGCTCACGCCTACTGAGCGCCCCACGAGCAAGGTCTGGGCGTGGTATGCGCACGTCGAGCGCGTTCGGGCTAGCCCAGGCGCCGCTGAGGCCCCCTCGCGGTCAGTAATGCAACCGCCGCAGGATCACCAAGCGCACACCTTGCCGTAATCCGGCAATCGGCTCCTCGCGAGGCCCTCTTGAGGGCGCCAACGGGATCCTTGGGAGGCTTAAACCCTTGTGAGCCCCCGGAGGGCGCGCCTCGGGGGAGGGGGTGCTTCCGCGACATTGGACCGGCTCAAGACCCATGGAACCAAAGATAAGTCGCAACATTTACTTTGCTTGGGAGCCTCCAGGCTCATGACGGCACGTTCCAAATTCTATCTCTAAAGCACATCATAATTTCATACATTATAAGGGCCCCCCTTCAAAAATGCGTTCACGCCGCGTAGGGCCGTATCAGAAGGTTTTTGCATACAGGTCAGAGCTAGAGGGGAAATGCAAGCCCAGCTGGATGTGCTGCCACCGGCATGGTCCTCATCATCATCATTCGCGCTACCTCCCTCGGCTGCAAGCACGACTGCATCGTCTTCAGGGGCGAACTCCGTGACCAGGTCGTCCACATGGTTGTCCACCCAATCTGCCACATTGCCCTGGATGACCCTACGCACTGGAGCTATTGTAGCGTTGAAGTCAAAGGGGGGGTCAAGGCTGAGAAGGTGAGTGAAGACGCGCGAGAACGCATGCCCAAGAAGGCCCCGACTTGTCTTTTCGATGAGCTGGCGAGCTCTCACGGCCCGGTCCTCTTGACGGGTCATGATCAGAGTGAAGAAGCGGAGGTGGTTGGCGTCATCATCCTCATGCGGGTGGGAAATGCTCTCTTCGTAGATGGTGTCCAAGGCCCAGTTGGCCCTGACCCTGAAGTCCTTGAGCATCGAGGAACGCTCCCGCTGTATCGTCCGACGGTGGTATGCTTCGTTTGCGGTCTTCTCCGCGAGGGACGTGACAACCTCAACCTGCTGCTGAAGTGAGGACATGCGGCTCGAGCGGAGGCTAAGTCGGCTTGGACGGAGACCTGAGCATCCCTGGCAGTCCTCTCGCGTAGCTCTGCCACAGCCAGCTTCACCCTGAGGACGATGGCCCTGCCCTCAAGCCCGACCTGCTGCAGTTCGAAGCGGGTCTCTTGGAGCCCCAACTCCCAGTAGTGCTCGTCAGTGTGAGCCGCACGAATCTTCACCACCCTTTGGTCGACCTCCTATTGGATCCTGGCTTCGCGAGCAGCGACGGCGTCCTCAGCCGCAGCTGCCTGATGCTCCCTCACCTCTAGTCGCTTGAGCTCTAGGCTATCCTCCAAGACCTCAAGCGCCAGCGCTACCTCGCGTGCCTGGACCTCCTTATCATTGAAAGGGTCCTCTCTCGACGGCGCCGTAAGGGCGGCCTTATGTGCCTGGACTTGCCTCTCAAGGGCAACATTCAAAGCTTGAAGCTCCCTCTCCCGCTCCTCGGTCGCCTCATGACGGTAGTCGGCGGCCCTGGCTTCTTCGAAAGCGCGGGCACAAGCCTCGCGAGAGGTGGCGAGGGACACCGCGGCATCTGCGCGGGCGCACTCATGATGTAGATGCCCGAGGTTGATGGCGACCTTCAGCTGGTGCCACTCGCATGCCAAGCGGAGGCCCTTCGCCTCGAGGTGGGCATCGACATCAACAAGCTCTCCAGCAAGCCAACTTAGTGCGCCCATCGCTTCCCGGAAAAGGTCATGGCGGACGGCGATGCGCCCGTGCGCAAGCTCCAGCGCACGACCAAGCCCTTCCTCTGCATCGGGAGCTGCCAGGTGAGCGTGGAGCGGCTCGCTCATCTCCAGCAAGGGGCTGGTGGCCGTCGCTTCCCTAGCCGCTCCCCAGGCCTCGGCAAAGGCGCTAGGCGGCACGGCCTCGCAGCTCGAAGATGAAGCCGATGCTGGGGCCCAGCTGCCGGCGATGACCAGTGGAGCAGCCCTCGGCACGCTTCCTATGCCCTAGGAGCGACCTCGAAGGAAGGATGCTGGGAGCACAGGCTCACGGCCTCCCAGCGGCGCATCCGTCTTGCGGAATGGCCCCGCGCCCTGCGCAGGTGTTTGGCGCGGGGGGCTTGGAATCATGTGCGGACCAAGGACCTCCGGAGGACACTCCCTAGGAGGTTTCGCCGCCGCAGTCGAAGGTATCCTGAGGAGCCAGGGTCAGGAAAGGATATGACACGCAGAGAACCACAAAGATAAGGCACTTACTCGTCTATGGCTATGTACTGTCTCTGTTTCAGGGGCCGGTAGGCGTCACCACTGCAGCTCCAGAGCCCTTTCCTATTGTGGAGTGCTCCAAGATTCAGACGAAGTGAGCCAAGGGTCGGAGCATGGCCCTTGGCAACTGGGCAGCGTGCCGCCACCTCAGGAGCGGTTGTCGGGGCTCCGGGAGGAGCCGACTCAAGAGCACCGGGCCTCACCAGCTCGCCATCAACCACCTCAGGAGCGCGCGCCAGAACTTCAGGGGCGACTACCTCAGGGGAGCCTGACGGCATCCGCTCCCCAACGGTCGCCCCAGGGGTACCCGACGATGTTTGCCCCACTACAACCGCATCTGGAGCGCACGCCACAGGATCGGCGAGCACAAGGGCCACCAAGATGGGATTCCTGCGAGGCCCCTCGAGACCCGCTGGGCACAACCCCCACATGCCGAAGCAAGGCATCTGCTTTGCGAAGGCCTCCTCGTTTGAGCATTGATACAGGAGGCACTTGTCTGCTGGAAGCGCGGCAGGCACCGGGTCACCCGTCAGGAGCTGGAACACCGTCTGCAGCTTGGAGGGAAGCGAGGGAACTTGTAGCCTCACGGGGTCTTGGAAGCCGGAAAAAGCCTGCATTGGGCGAGAGTGGCGCTGAAGCGGGGCGATGCACCGCTGGACGAACTACCTCACCACCATCTACACCGTTACCCACGCCTTCTTCAACTTGGCCAACCTGGACCAAACACGGGCGAGCCGCTGGTCGACGAGCTTCGCATGCCCCAGCCAGCGCTCGGCTCCGCCAGCGCCTGCGAAAGCTAGAGAAGCGGGTTGTACGTGGCGGCGTCCACATACACCCACTGCTCCCGGAATCCTGTCGCCTCCGGGCGAAGTGTGAACTCAATGCCAGAGCCAGTCGTCGTTGCCGCCTCCCGGAACGACACACATCCCAAGCATTGTCTATTGTTGACCAGATGAAAAGAGAAGAAATGGCAGAGCAAGGCCAAGATGGGGCGACACCCACAATTACCTCGCACAGGAAGGCAAAAGCGGCAAGGACCACAATGGACCCAGGGTGGAGATGCAGCGTATGGATCTGATAATTGCAAGAGCACGGCATTTAAGAAATTGGAGAAAGGGGGACCAAGCCGGCTAGGAGGGCATGAAGATGGATGGGGATCTCGGTGGCCATCATATCGATCTGGGCCCGTGAGGCAGGCCAGACCACAGTTGCCTTCCACTCATTGGAATCGGTGGAGAGGGTCGGCCAGACCTTGTCCAACCCCTCCTGATTGATCACCGACGACCGGCCAAGCGTGGGCTCAAAGCCCAAAGGGGATTCAGCAGGCACCTGAGTCTTTCCCCCTTCTTCGATCTTGGAGCCATGGTAGAGGAGGTGGATCAGCGCCAACACAGAATCTAGAAGGGGATGAATGAGCTCTTTAGAAGAGAAGAAGCGGAGGACAGGCGCAACGGGCAATGTTGGCTGAGCGGCGCTCGCAAGGGGCAGTCGTCAAGTCGAATGGTTGCTGAGGCGGCATGCGGAAGTGGACACGCCCATGTCCTGTCAAGCGCCACGCGTAGACCAGGGCCGTAGGCGGTTGGGGCCTGTGCACTTCGCCCTTGCCCTTTGGCTTCGCCTCGAAGCAAAGTCCGAGCGCGCCTTGGGCTCGGGGGCTACTGTCTGCGTCCTGGGAACTGGGGTACCCAGACTTGCCTGCCTGCGGCCCACGATGTGGCTCCATCAACGGCCTGGTACGACCCGTCTTCAGCACCAACAACACAAGACCCTCACGAGGCGGACATCGTCAAGACCTCCAGAAGGAGCAACCTCCTTAGGCTGGCTCCTGAGGAGCGGAGATTTCTATGCAAGGCCTCACCTCGTGAGGTTCAGAAGACGCAAGCCATGACGACCAAGGCCAGGCGGGCGCCAGCGGGCGCAGCACAGCAGGTTTCCTCTTTGGTGCTAAAGAGGCAAGCACAGGCGCGGAGTCCCGAGGCATCAACCAAAGGTTTCCATTTCCATGCAACAAGACCAAGACCGCCAGGACGACAGGGTCATTGCCGAGCCCACCACAGCGTTACGACCAGAAGCTTTGTAGGCGAAGACCACCTTTCATGAGGAAAAGATGTACTAGTTCTCCCCCTTTGAAGTTTGTTATTGTGGGATCCCTTCACGCCTTCGTTTTGGGGGAAGAGGACTAAGGCCACTATAAGTATAGCCTACTCACCACCATAGAGAGGGGATCCAGAACATCCGCACCCTCACCAGCTCACCCCAACACAAGAACACACCTCCTGAGGTCGTTCTACCGTTGTACTAGTTCATCCTTAGCCCACCTCGAGGCCAATCCACCACAAAGCAGGAGTAGGGTTTTACACCGCATGGTGGCCTGAACCTGGGTAAACTGCTGGGTCCCATTTTCTTCTAGTTCATCGAGCTAGGTTGTGAGATCGACGAGTTGGCAGACTGGGGTGGTTGAGTTCTTCACACGCAGCCCAGAGTTCGAATCTATCAAGGGTATGCGGAGCCCCGGATCCGACACTCTTTACTCCCATACACAAATAAGCTACTTACTTGGGTCTATGCTTCTGTCACTCATGCCACTCACCATAAGCGAATCATGATTGCGCGACATGGAGAGCACCATAGGACAACACCAATAATAAAACATAGAATTTAAACCAATCATGATCATCAATCAACCCATAGGAAAAAATGGATCTACTCAAACATTGTAGGATAGCCATACATCATTGGGAAATAATATATAGCGTTGAGCACCTTGTTTAAGTAGAGATTAAAGCGGGTAAAATAGAGGTTACACCGCTGCATAGAGGGGGAGAGAGTTTGTGATGAGGGCAGCGAAGTTGTTGGTGTAGACCGTCGTCACGATGATGGCCCCGGCGGCGTTCCGGCGCCACCGGGAGAGAGGGAGAGAGAACCCCTCCTTCTTCTTATTCCTTGACCTCCCCTAGATGGGAGGAGGGTTTCCCCTCTGGTCCCTGGCCTCCATGGTGGCGGAGGGGTGGGAGCCCCTCCGAGATTGGATCTCTCTCTCTCTCAGTGTGTTTCCATTTGTTTTTGCATACCGTTTTTCTGGCCTTTCACCATTTGTTAAATTCCCGGAGATCACAAATATTCTAAAATAAATCTTTGTAAATTTTTATCGCGTTTGGACTTTGTCTGGTATGGATATTCTGCGAAACAAAAAACATGCAACAAAGAGGAACTGGTAGTCGACACTAGATCAATATGTTAGTCCCAAAAATAATATAAAATGTTGCCAAAAGTGTATGAAAGTTGTAGAATATTGACATGAAACAATCAAAAATTATAGATACAACAGAGACGTATCAATCTTGCGTATACCTCCGCATCTGGTGGGGACTGATACTTTCCAACTTATCTATAATTTTTTTATTGTTCCATGCTATTAAAGTATCATTCTTGGATGTTTTATACTCATTTACTAGCAACTTTATATCATCTTTTGGGACTAACCTATTGACATAGTGCCCAATGCTAGTTGCTGTTTTCTGCTTGTTTTTTTACTTTGGAGAATATCAATACCAAACGAAGTCCAAATGCCATGAAACTTTTTGGAGATTTTTTTCTGGACAGAAGACACCCACGGAGCCAAAGAAGTGCACTAGAGGAGGCCCGTGGGGTCCACTAGGCACCAGGGCATGCCAGAAGGCCCAGACACACCCTGGTGGGTAGTGGGGCCCACAGGAGGCTTCTCCACCTACCTTCGCCTCTATAAATACTCTAAATTCCACAAAACCCTAGGGGGAGTCGACAAAACACAATTCCAGCTGCCGCAAGTTCCAGAACCACGAGATCCAATCTAGAGGCCTTTTCCGGCACTTTGCCAGAGGGGTCAATGATCACGGAGGGGTTCTTCATCATCACCCTTGCCCCTTCGATGATGTGTGAGTAGTTTACCATAGACCTACTGGTCCATAGGTAGTAGCTAGATGGCTTCTTCTCTCTTTTTGATCTTCAATACAATGTTCTCCTCTTGGAGATCTATTTGATGTAGTGACTATTTGAAGTGTGTTTGTTGGGATCCGATGAATTGTGAGTTTATGATCACATCTATCCATGAATATTATTTGAGTCTTTGTTGAACTCTTTTATGCTTGATTGTTATAGCCTCGTATTTCTTCTCCAAAACTTTGGGTTAGTTTGTCCAACCAGATTTATTTTTCTTGCCATGGGAAGAGGTGCTTGGTGATGGGTTCGATCTTGCGGTCCTCAATCTCAGTGACAGAAGGAGACATGACACACATGTATCGTTACCATTAAGGATAAAAAGATGGGGTCTATTCCTAAATAAATAGATCTTGTCTACACCATGTCATCATTCTTATTGCATTACTCTGTTTTTCCATGAACTTAATACACTAGATGCATGTTGGATAGCGGTCGATGTGTGGAGTAATAGTAGTAGATGCAGGCAGGAGTCGGCCTACTAATATTGGACGTGATGCGTATATACATGCTCATTGCCTTGGATATTGTCATAATTATTTGCTCTTCTATCAATTTTCCAATAGTAATTTGTTTATCCACGATATGCTATTTTCTCGAGAGAAGCCTCTAGTGAAATCTACGCCCTCGGGTCTATTTCCTATCATATTAAAACAAAAAATGCCTTGCTGCACCTTTTCTTTCTTTATTTTATTTTGTGTTTTTTCTAGATCTATGTATCCAACCTCATACAATTTAATCTATCTCAATACCGAGGAGGGATTGCAACCCCTCTTACGCGTCGGGTTGCAAGTTTTTGTTGTTTGTGTTCATGTGTTGTTTACATAGTGTTGCTTGATTCTCCTACTGGATGGATAACCTTGGTTTCATAACTGAGGGAAATACTTAGCTTTGTTGTGCTATATTGTCCTCTCCTCTTCGGGGAATTACCAACGTAGATACAAGCAATCATGGACACCCTTGTCTACTCCGATGGTGAGTCATCGGTCGGGGACACCGAGTCGATCCTCCCGCTGTATGACAACAGACTTGGGGGATGCTCTAATGACGAGCCGACCCCGGTCGATCGCGATCCACCCCGTTGGACCACCATATACATGGCAGGGACTGCACTGACCCTTGACTCTACTACAACAGGTGCCATAGGGGGAGCCGGTGCTTCAACTATAGATCCAAGCATGTGTGGCCCAGTCAAGCCGCTAGCTCAAGTCCTTTTGGAGCTACTCGCCTCATTGACAATGCTCCTAGTGTCACCCGTAATAGAGGAGAACCAGGAGGAGCGCAATGTGGAGATAGCAAAAATCTGTGAGCAGATGGCTAAGGCTCAGGAGGATATCAATGCCGAGAACACTCACATGGTGCAGCTACGGGCCCAGATTCACAATGAAGCAGAGGGTCTGAGGACAGAGGCTTGGCGCCTGGGTCTACGGCAAAACGCTTCAGATGTGGTTCATAGGAGGAGGCACGAGAGCCGCCTGCCCCTTGATTTTGAGCCTATGCGTCTGTTTAACACACCTGCGCCGGGGGCTGGAATAGGCACCCCGGGAGCTCCAGGAGCGCCCCAGGCAAGCCGGGTTGTACCCCAGGATGGATATGGGAGGCCACCCCCGGCTCAGCCTTGTCAGCCGGCTGAGCAGCGCCAACTCGAGTTGGCCCAGTGCCCACCGCCGGTTTGAACAACCTTAGACCGTTTTGTGAGACCGACGTTTCATTTTTCTAACCCAGTCGATAACTTGCTGGCGGCAGCTACCGACCTCGCCGCACTTCCGATCACAGGGAATACACCGGTTGAGATCGAGGCCCTAAACACCATCGAGATGTTGAAGACCGCGGTTGCCCAGCAAGCAAGTTATTCATACAGCCAACAGCGACTCCACTCCACCCCACACCCGAGCTGAAGTAGAAGTCGCCATGCTGAGTCGCCGGCAATCTCTAGCAGCGCCCAATGGAGAAGCGAGCATGACTGCAACTTGCCTCGGCTTGGAGCCCTAGATGCTCAGGAGATCGCCGACATAGCCCGCGCACGGCGGGAAGCAGAAGCAGCCAACACGCGGCACAACCATCGCCCACTTTAACTCCTTTGGCCTTGCAGGGGGTAGGGTCGAGTACGAGAACCATTGGGATTCCGTGCCTAGTGCCGACTCTGTGGAACGAGTGCACGCCTAAGGATTTCAAAGGCCCTCATAAGGTCTCCAATCACACGGCCGACCTTGAGCCGACAGCTTGGATTGGGAGTTACGAAATCACCATGGACATGATGGATGTTACTGACGCGGGTATTTAACCATGATGCTGGAGGGGCCAACTCGTACTTGGCTGAAGAACTTGCCCCCTAATTCCATCAACACTTGGTCAGTGTTGAAGGAATGTTTCATCAAACACTTCCATGGAACCTATAAGCGCCCGATGACAATTGAGGATTTACAAAATTGTGTCCAGTGTGAGGGCGAATTGGCTCATCATTGGTCTCGACGGGTCGCGTACTTCATCTAGTCTTCCGATGGCATATAGGCTGCCCAGGCCATCTTAATTTTGGAGAAAAATTGCCATTTTGATCCTTTGGTTTGGAAACTTGGGCGCCTCAAGCGGAATGTTTAGGACATGGGAGGTCTCATGGATGTCCTTACCAGATACGCTGAGTTGGATACCACAAAGTATCCCACGTGAGATGACGAAAAGGCCGGCAAAGGCAAGAAAACGGTGGTGGCAAGGGACAGCAGTAGAACATCTCTGGGTAAAACGACAACCATGGCAATCATGGCAATGGCGGCAAACGCAAAAACCCGGAGGGCGGACCGGACTTTGTTGCCAACACCAATACTGGTTTCAAGGGCCAGAGACTGAATAATTCTGGGAGGCCATTCAATGCAAAAGGCTTGCAATTTCGAGGAAGCCCTCAAAGGTCTGTGTCCCAAGCACAATACTCAGGATAAGCAAGCGAACCATTCTTGGGAAAACTGTTATATTATGTAGCAATTTTGCAACCAAGATTACCAGAAACACCAAGGTGGCAGCGGCAGAAACCCAGGGCAACCTGGGGCCGACAGCTCAGGATCCAGTTTTCAGGGAGCCGGTACATCCGATGATTTCCATAGTCCTAGCGGCTCTGGATCTGGGTATCAGGGGTCTGGCAATCATGAAGGTGGAAATCAGCATTCTGGCCAAGGTACTCAGCAGCAAGGCAACCAGTTAGGTTTTCAGAGCAATCCTAAGTAGTTAAATAGTGGGCAGTATCACGTCTTTACGACTAGAACCTGCAAGCGGGATAGCAAACAATAGAAGCGTGTTGTCAACCTGGTTTCACTGGCCGTTCCTAAATATTTGAATTGTGCAGAACAACCAGTCACTTGGAGTAGGGCGGATCATCCCCCCCCCCGGGTCGAGAATCCGGGTTGTTTGGCCTTGGTGGTGGCACCTCAGGTCGATGGCTATAAGCTTACCAAGGTGCTGATGGTGAGGAAGCAGTATCAACGGCTTGTACTATGATACTTTCAGGCGCATGAATTTGTCAGAAAAATAGATCCTACCATCCTCAACCCTTCTTCACGGGATCATTCCTGGAAAGTCTGCCTATCCCATACGGCGGATTAAACTGGAAGTTGCGTTTGGCAATGAGTATAATTACAGAACAAAGTTTTGATGTTTGAGGTGGTTAAGATCAGAAGCCCATATCATGCTCTGTTTGGGTAGCCGGCTTATACTCGTTTCATGGCCTGACCTTGCTACATGTATCTCAAACTCAAAATTCCCGCACCGAAGGGAACTATCACAGTCGATGGTAATAGAAAAATTGCTCGAGAGTGTGAAGAAGGGGACGTGGCTTATGCTGAATCAGCCTGCACAACAGAGGAGTTGAAGTTTTATACATCCAATGTTGACCCGGCTGACATGACCCCCCTGAAGAAACCCACCATAGAGTCTGATCCCCTGCTCAATTTTAAATCGGCCGAGGACACGAAACAAGTTGACTTCACCCCTCGACTCATCCCAACAATTTACTATTGGGACTGGCATGGATCCCAAATAGGAAAGTGCCCTCATCGAGTTCATCCTTGAGAATCGGGACATCTTCGCATGGAAACCTTCTGACATGTCTGGTGTACCGAGAGAATTCACTGAGCACCACCTCAATGTTGATCCTAAGATGAAACCAGTACGGCAATACCTCTGTCATTTTAATGAGGAGAGACGCAAGGCTATTGGGGAAGAAGTGGCCCGGCTCCTAGCTGTCGGGTTCATCGTGGAAGTATTTCACCCAGAGTGGTTGGAAAATCCAGTGTTTGTGCTAAAGAAAAACAGAACTTGGCGAATGTGTGTTGATTGTACAGACCTTAACAAGGCTTACCCAAAGGATCCCTTTGCTCTTCCCCGCATTGATCAAATCATCGACTCCACAGCTGGGTGTGAGAGTTTATGTTTCCTGGATGCTTACTCCGGCTATCATCAGATAAACATGGCTGTTGAGGATCAGGAAAAGAAGACTTTCATCACACCCTTTGGGGTCTTCTGCTATGTCTCTATGCCTTTTGGGCTTAAAAGTGGGGGAGCTACTTATTAGCGTTGCATACAGAATTGTTTTCACAATCAGATCGGGAGAAATGTTCATGCTTATGCTGACGATATAGTGGTCAAGTCTCAGAAGAAGGAAACACTGTTGGCTGACCTCAAGGAAACCTTTGACAATCTTTGGGTTTATAAGATGATGCTTGACCCAGCCAAGTGTGTTTTTGGTGTTCCAGTAGGCAAATTGCTAGATTTTCTGGTGTCTAAGCGAGGCACTGAAGCTAATCCGGAGAAAATAAAGGCGGTGACCTCCCTTGTTGGGGAATGTTGCATGGGAAACACAAGTTTCCTACGCTCACCAAATCAATCTAGGAGATGACCATCTATGAGAGGAGAGATTGGATCTACATACCCTTGTAGATCGCTAAGTGGAAGCGTTAAGAAATGCGGTTGATGTAGTCGACCGTCTTCATGATCCAATCATGATCCGTCCCATGAACGTCTTCGCAATCCAATAACGATCCGTCCCGCACACTCCCAATCCAAGTGCCGAATGGAGGGCACCTCCATGCTCAGCACACATATGACTTGATGACTCCTTCACCTCCTCGATCCAGCGAGCAATGGTGAAGTAGTAGCTCTAGTCCTCCGGCAGCACGACGGCATGGTGGCGGTGGTGGTGGAGGAATCTCAGCAGAGATTCGCTAAGCGCTACGGAGAGGAAGAAGGCTACGAGGGAGAGGAGGGGTTGCGTCATGGCATATGAGGGTGCGGCTTCCCTCTCTCTACCTCTCTATATATAGGGGGAAGGGGGAGACGGGGTGCCCTAGGAGATCCCATCTAGGGCTGGTGGCCACACACTACAAAAAAAGACACATCAATGACATTTTGGGCCGAACGAAATTATTTTCTGTCATGCTTATGACACTTCTATGACGATAATTGTGACAAAAATCGGTATCATCATAGATGTGGTGGGATCCTACTTCTATGACAAAAAATCATGGCAGAAAATGGGCTTTTCGTCCTGGGCGGGCCGGAGACGCACCTCCATGACATTCTTTGGGCCGTCCATGACGGAAAAAATCATGGTAGAAGTGAGGGCGAGGAAAATATCGAGGAGTTCCCAATTACGGTGGTTGGTCGGGGACGATCGATGCAAGGAGGGATTGCGCATTTCTCTCATACACGTACGCACGTGGGTGTGAGGCGGTGGGCTCTAACTGAACCCGAGCGAGGCATTCGCTTACTGAACTCAAGCAATTGCACTGGCTACGCATTACTGAACCTGAGCGATCAATCGATCCCTAGTTGTTAACTGAACACGATTGAGCGATTCCTTCGCTACTGCTGCTAACTGAAGCCTATCGAACCTGCTTCTTCTTGATGAACAATGAGCGTTGTTGGGGGTTGGATGAACAGTTCCAGGTGGGGGTAGGATGAACAGGACCCCGTGGTAATAGAGGTCGTTGCTGCTAGATGAACAGGACCCCGATCGAGAGGAGGCCGCCACACACCCGAGCTGGTTGGGGGTGGATGAACAGGACCCCATGGAGGGCTGGTTGAACAGGACCCCATGTGGAGGGCTGGTTGAATAGTAGCCGCTGGAGGCTTGATGAACAGGACCCCCGTGGTGAACAGTAGATGGTGGAGGCTGGAGGAAGTCGACGGTGGATGAATAGTAGTAGGTGGAGGCTGGAGGAAGTCGACGGTTGATGAATAGTAGCCGATGGAGGCTGGAGCGAGGCAGTGAGATGGTGGATGAACAGTAGCCCGTGGAGTCTTGTTTTGCGGTATGCCACACCCCTCCCGATGAACAAGACCCCTATTTTGACCATAGGCGCTCCAACACAAGTCCGTTTCCTCCGTTTTGCGGTAGGCCACACCCCTCCCGATCAACAGCACACCGTTTCGACCGTAGGCACTCGAACACAAGTCCATTTCCTCCATTTTCTGCTACGGCAGACCCAGTTTCGGCCATTCCGTCCAAGTCGGTTGGCTCCCGATGAACACGACGCATTCTGACCCAGTCTGTTGCCTCCCAATGAACACGATGATGTTTCTTCTTTTCGACCCAGTCAGTTGGCTGCCGATGAACATGATGTCGTCGCTGTACACGTTCGAGACCCCGCCCGTATGTACGTACGTAACCATATTTACCTTCTTGCAGTGTGGCTATACGTACGTGTACATGATATAGACGACACTATCTGAACAACTAACGCTCCTTACCGGGCCCCGGTTCATCGTGGCAGAGAGACCGATGGACCACCATGTACATACAGGTTTGCGACCAGAACGAGAATGCTACGTACGCTTCCACCGGGTGGGTCCCAGCTGTCTGGGGGGATAAGGAGGCACATCCTTGCATGTGAAGATATTGATGGTGGGTCCGAGCTGACAGGGGGAGGATTCTTTTCTTTGTGTGTAATAAGGAGGCACTTCCTTGCGTGCGAAGATGTAGTTGGTGGGTCCATCTGCCAGCCTCACCGCGTACAGTCCTCTTCTGATGGCTGTCATTCATTGACCACGGTGACCATGCCGCGCGGACAACACCAGGCGGTGGACGACAGTGAGGCAGGGAACAACGCAGAGCCTGGGAACATGCGTAGGGTAGTAGGAGGGTTGACTGGCTCGGCTACGGTGTGAGGCTGTCATCGCCGCAGAATAACAGGGGGTCTGGGTGAGTAGAGGGATGGCCTGGCCAGTGGTGGGAGTAGTAGGGCGCGGTGAGGCCTGCGCAGAAGCACAACCAGCCACGTGTCGGTGCAACAAACCCTGGGTCTGTTGACCAGACTGTGCATAGGCACGGGGACAAGACCACAACACCAGGATCAGATTGAAGCGCACAAGATTAGCCCTTTGGAGGATCCAACATGCGGATCAAGAAGACCAAGAGGAACCAGAGAAGCAAGACACTCCAAGGAAAAAGCCTCCCTTGCTGGGCAGGTGAGCTTGGAAAGGACGGGGTTTACCCCGAAAGCAAGCTTTCAAGGCGTCCCGGCAGGCCTCCCGGGACTTACGGAGATAGAACCAACCCACCACGGCACCTCATCACGACCCAAGTCGTCGATCAGTGCAGTGTCAAGCTCAAAGGTGACTAAGTGGCTGCTATCCACCACTTGGCAGCCACTTCCTACAAAAAAACACCTACAAGTGACACCCGTCTTGCGACGTGTCAAGTGAGCAGGCGCAAAGCTAGGAAAACAGCCCGACAACCGCTGTTGGGCAAGCTGTGATGTGACGTTGAGCGGGTTAATGCGCTCTGTCAGCCTGCAGAGTTAGGTATGATAGCACTATTTGCTATCTAATCAGTGCATAATGACTAATTTGGCACTGTGGTAACCCCTTCTATCTATAAAAGGAGGCCCAAGGCAACCGTAGAAGCGGTTGGATGATTTAGTCCCCCACACACTCATACACGCGTAGCCGCTCTCGCCATAAGGCAACCCTGTCGGGCAAGCGAGTTGCGTTCGCCACCATTCTTTCCACATCAATCCACCAAAGCAGGAGTAGGGTTTTACACCTCACGACGACCCGAACCTGGGTAAAATTGCCCATGTGATTTCTGCCGTGCTGTCTCGCATTTTTCCGCTCATTGTGCAACGTGCCATCCCCCGGCCGAACCATAAATGGGCTCTTGGTCCCATATGTGACCGTGGTTTCATGCGACATCTTTAGCATGCCAGGTAGGGGGATCACTTGTGCGAACCTGAAGGCGTGAGTAGCACGCCACCTTCATCGCTATCTTTTCGTCATCAACGGCTCCATCGACTATGGCGCCCAAGAAGAAGCCCGGTGCCACAGCTCACCCGTCCACCTTGAAGGATCCACCTCCCGCGGCCACCGGCGACGCGGAGAGTGCATGGGCGCAGGAGGATGCGAGCACCGCGGCAGACGTGGTCGGTGCAGGTTGCTTCGCAACCACCTCCCCTAAAGCAGAAGTGGGAGCGGGAGGCACCGGAGGAGAGCAGCATCAACAACATCTCGGTGGCCATGCTCCAAGAGGTACGAACGAAGGGGTTGTGCCGTCCATACCTCTTCTCCTCGCCGAAGGGCACAGCCCGCAACGGAGGAGCTCGGTCCGGGGCGAATCGCCACCCTTCGGCCATCCCCATCGCGAGCACGGCCACAAGGCACGCGCCTCCTCTGGAGCTGGTCGACCCCACCGTTGCGCCCAACCGAGCCGTTGGCCCTCAAGCACCTTCACCGCATCATGGAGCCATCCATGTGGCTGGATCGCAACAACGAGGACACGTTGCTGCCTTCGCCGGTACCATCAGAAGCTGGGCAATGGCGTGGTCCACATCGTCATCGCGGATGCCAAGCACCGTTACTGAGGGCATGGCATGGGTCCAGCTGTTGTTGAGGTTCCCGCCGGCAGCCGATCAGATGGATGAGTGGAGAGCCACCACCCAAAGTTTTATTGGCTTCGCCGAGGCTGGGGGCTCACACCGAGCTGTCCCGCCACGACCTCCCCAAGCGACGACGATAGCTCACGCTGCTGGCCGTACGGAAGGGGGCACCCCCACTGTGCAATCCCCACAGTGGCGGCCAATGCGGGAGCCGCGGAATCAAGAACCCGACGATGTCACGATGGCCTCTTCCGACCCTCGAGCACGTCTAGGCCAATGGCAAGCCCCTGAGGATCGGTAGATGGGAAGTGCGCATCGTCATTGAGCAACACCGTGATGACCACCGTCGGCCCAATGGGCGCGGTGGCCCTAGCGTCGACGAGCTAGTGCTCGAGGATGGCGGGTACCTGCCTTTCGAGGCTGGGTGCCCAGCCTTTACTCGTGAGCTACGACAAGTCTGCTGGCCATCCGTTCGCACGTTCAAGCCAGAGATACCTGAGAATTACGACGGGAGGCTGAACCCGGCAGAGTTCTTGAGCATTGTTATAATTTTGCACTATGTACTTCACTTAGATCTTTTAGAGCACGGTGGTGGATTTGTTTTAAAGAAACTATTGATTTCTCATGCTTCACTTAAATTATTTTGAGAGTCTCTTAATAGCATGGTAATTTGCTTAATAATATTATGCTTGGTATTCAAGATTTGTGAAACTTTCTTTTGAGTGTGTTGAATACTAAGAAAAGATTGAAGCTTGATAATTGTTTTGAGATATGGAGGTGATAATATTAAAGTCATGCTAGTTGAGTAGTTGTGAATTTAAAGAATACTTGTGTTAAAGTTTGTGATTCCCGTAGTATGCACGTATGGTGAACCGTTATGTGATGAAGTCGGAGCATGATTTATTTATTGATTGTCTTCCTTATGAGTGGCGGTCGGGGACGAGTGATGGTCTTTTCCTACCAATCTATCCCCCTAGGAGCATGCGCGTAATACTTTGCTTTGATAACTTCTAGATTTTTGCAATAAGTATATGAGTTCTTTATGACTAATGTTGAGTCCATGGATCATACGCACTCTCACCCTTCCAACTTTGCTAGCCTCTCTAATACCGCGCACCTTTCGCCGGTATCATACACCTACCATATACCTTCCTCAAAACAGCCACCATACCTACCTATTATGGCATTTCCATAGCCATTCCAAGATATATTGCCATGCAACTTTCCACCATCTAGTTCATCATGACACATTCATCATTGTCATATTGCTTAGCATGATCATGTAGTTGACATAGTATTTGTGGCAAAGCCACCGTTCATAATTTCTTCATACTTGTCACTCTTGATTCATTGCATATCCCGGTACACCGCCGGAGGCATCCATATAGAGTCATACTTTGTTTTAGAATCGAGTTGTAATCATTGAGTTGTAAATAAATAAAAGTGTGATGATCATCATTTAATAGAGCATTGTCCCAAAAAAAGAGAGAGAAAGGCCAAAAAAAAGAAGGCCCCCCAAAAAAGAGAAAATAAATAAAAAGGGGCAATGCTACTATCCTTTTACCACACTTGTGCTTCAAATTAGCACCATGATCTTCATAGTAGAGAGTCTCTCATGTTATCACTTTCATATACTAGTGGGAATTTTACATTATAGAACTTGGCTTGTATATTCCAATGATGGGCCTCCTCAAGTGCCCTAGGTCTTCGTGAGCAAGCGAGTTGGAAGCACACCCACTAGTTTCTTTTGTTGAGCTTTCATACATTTATAGCTGTAGTGCATCCGTTCCATCGCAATCCCTACTCACTCACATTGATATCTATTGATGGGCATCTCCATAGCCCGTTGATACGCCTAGTTGATGTGAGACTATCTTCCCCTCCTTTTTGTCTTCTCCACAACCACCATTCTATTCCACCTATAGTGCTATATCCATGGCTCACGCTCATGTATTGCGTGAAGATTGAAAAAGTTAGAGTATGAAACAATTGCTTGGCTTGTCATCGGGGTTATGCATAATTTAAATACTTTGTGTGGTGAAAATAGAGCATAGCCAGACTATATGATTTTGTAGGGATAACTTTCTTTGGCCATGTAATTTTGAGAAGACATAATTGCTTTGTTAGTATGCTTGAAGTATTATTATTTTTATGTCAATATGAACTTTTGTCTTGAATCTTTCGAATCTGAATATTCATATCACAATTAAGAAGATTTGCATTGAAATTATTCCAAGTAGCACTCCGCATCAAAAATTCTCTTTTTATCATTTACCTACTCGAGGACGAGCAGGAATTAAGCTTGGGGATGCCAGATATGTCTCCAACATATCTATAATTTTTGATTGCTCCATGCTATATTATCTACTGTTTTGGACTATATTGGGCTTTATTTTCCACTTTTATATTATTTTCGGGACTAACCTATTAACCGGAGGCCAGCCCAGAATTGCTATTTTTTTGCCTATTTCAGTGTTTCGAAGAAACGGAGTCCAAACGGAATAAAATCTTCGGGAACGTGATTTTCTCACCGAACGTGATCCAGGAGACTTGGACCCTACTCCAAGGAGTCAAAGAGGAGGTCACGAGGGTGGGGGGCGGCCCCTGCCTCGTGGGCCCCTCGGTGCTCCACCGACGTACTCCTTCCTCCTATATATACCTACGTTCCCCCAAACGATCAGAAAAGGAGCCAAAACCTAATTCCACCGCCGCAACTTTCTGTATCCACGAGATCCCATCTTGCGGCCTGTTCCGGAGCTCCGCTGGAAGAGGGCCATCATCACGGAGGGCTTCTACATCATCCTAGCCCCTCCGATGAAGTGTGAGTAGTTTACCTCAGACCTTCGGGTCCATAGTTAGTAGCTAGATGGCTTCTTCCCTCTTTTTGGATCTCAATACAAAGTTCTCCTCCTCTCTTGTGGAGATCTATTCGATGTAATCTTCTTTTTGCGGTGTGTTTGTTGAGACCGATGAATTGTGGGTTTATGATCAAGTCTATCTATGAATAATATTTGAATCTTCTCTGAATTCTTTTATGTATGATTGGTTATCTTTGCAAGTCTCTTTGAATTATCCGTTTGGTTTGGCCAACTAGATTGGTAGTTCTTGCCATGGGAGAAGTGCTTAGCTTTGGGTTCGATCTTGCGGTGTCCTTTCCCAGTGACAGAAGGGGCAGCAAGGCACGTATTGCATCGTTGCCATCGAGGATAACAAGATGGGGTATATTTCATATTGCATGAATTTTATCTCTCTACATCATGTCATCTTGCTTAAGGTGTTACTCTGTTTTGTAACTTAATACTCTAGATGCATGCTGGATAGCGATCGATGAGTGGAGTAATAGTAGTAGATGCATAATCGTTTTGGTCTACTTGTCACGGACGTGATGCCTATATACATGATCATGCCTAGATTTTCTCATAACTATGCTCAATTCTGTCAATTGCTCAACAGTAATTTGTTCACCCACCGTAGAATACTTATGCTCTTGAGAGAAGCCACTAGTGAAACCTATGGCCCTCGGGTCTATTCTCATCATATCAATCTCCATCACTTTAATCTTGCTTTGCTTTTTTACTTTGCCTTTACTTTTTACTTTGCATCTTTATACCAAAAATACCAAAAATATTATATCTATCAGATCTCACTCTCATAAGTGACCGTGAAGGGATTGACAACCCCTAATCGTCTTGGTTGCGAGTAGCTATCGCTTTGTGCAGGTACGAGGGACTTGAGCGTGGCCTCCTACTAGATTGATACCTTGGTTCTCAAAGACTGAGGGAAATACTTACGCTATTCTGCTGCATCATCCCTTCCTCGTCGGGGAAAACCAACACAAGCTCAGGACGTAGCAAGAAGGATTTCTGAGGAAAAAAAGAGAAAAATAAAAAGAGATAAAAGAGAGAAAATGAAAAGGAAGAGAAAAATAAAGAAAAATATAATAGGAAAAAGAAAATAAAGTAAATAAAAGATAAAAAAGAAAAAGAAAGAAAAAATAATAAGAAAAAAATAAAAAATAAAAAGAAATATTAAAGATGAAAGAATGAATAAAAAATGAGAAAGAAAAAATGAAAGAGAAGGGAAAAAAATAAAAAGATATAAGAAAAAAATAATGAAAAAGATATTAAGAGAGAAAAAAATGAGAAAAAAAATAAAAAGAGTAAATATGAAAAATAAAAAGATGAAAAATGGAAGAAAAAAAGAAAAAAGAAGAAGATAGAAACAGAAAAAGTATATAAAAAAAGAAAAAAGAGAAAAGAATAAAAGAAGAAAAAAATAGAATAAAAAAAAGATAAAGAAAATGAGAAAAAATAAAAAAAGAGAGAAGAAAAATTGATGAAAGAAAACAAGAAGAGAAAGATGAAAAAAATAAATATAGAAAAAGATAAAATAAAATAAGTAAGATAGAGAGAAATATATAAAAAAGAAGAAAATAAATAATAAGGAAAAGAAAAAAAATAGAAAATAAGATAGAAGAAAGAATAGAGAGAAAAGGAGAAAAAAAGAAAGAAAAGGAGATATAAAAAAGAAAAAAGAAAAAGAAGAGAAAAGAATAAAAAGAAATATAAAGAAAATAGATACAAGAGAAAAGAGATGAGAAATTGAAAAATAAGGATAATGAAAAAGAAAAAAAGAAAAATTATATAGAAATAAAAAATATGAGAAAAAGTAAAAAAATAACATAATAAAAGAGAAAAAAAGAAAGAAGAAGTAGGATAATAAAAAAGAAAATGATGTGAAAAAGTATAAATAAAAAAAGAATATGAAAGAAAATGATGGCGCGCATTATAACGCTCAAAAGATATAAGTGAAGCACATAGAGCAAAACTACTTAGCTCAAAAGATATAAGTGAATCACATAGTGTATTCTATCAAATTTTAATTCATGTATGGCTCTCCTAAAAGGTGTGTACAGTAAGGATGATTGTGGCATACTAATACACAAAGACACAAATAATACAAGACGCTCCAAGAAAAACACATATCATGTTGGTGAATAAAAATATAGCTTCAAGTAAATTACCAATGGAAGTGGACGAAAGAGGGGATGCCTTCCGGGGCATCCCCAAGCTTTGACTTTTTGGTGTCCTTGGATTATCTTGGGGGTGCCATGGGCATCCCCAAGCTTAGTCTCTTGCCACTCCTTGTTCCATAATCCATCAAAAGAATTCACCCAAAACTTGAAAACTTCACAACACAAAACTCAAAATATAAAACTCGTGAGCTCCGTTAGCGAAAGAAAACAAAAGACCACTTCAAGGTACTGTAATGAACTCATTATTTATTTATATTGTTGTTAAACTTACTGTATTACAACTTCTCTATAGATTATAAACTATTTAGTAACCATAGATTCATCAAAATAAGCAAACAACACACGAAAAACAGAATATGTCAAAAACAGAACAGTCTGTAGTAATCTGTAGCTAGCGCAAGATCTGGAACCCCAAAAATTCTAAAATAAATTTCTGGACGTGAGGAATTTATCTATTAATCATCTTCAAAAAGAATTAACTAAATAGCACTCTTCAAATTAAAATGACAGCAGTTCTCGTGAGCGCTAAAGTTTCTGTTTTTACAGCAAGTTCAACAAGACTTTCCCCAAGTCTTCCCAACGGTTCTACTTGGCACAAACACTAATTAAACACAAAAAACACAACCGAAACAGAGGCTAAATAATTTATTTATTACTAAGCAGGATCAAAAAGCAAGGAATAAAAATAAAATTGGGTTGCGTCCCAACAAGCGCTATCGTTTAACGCCCCTAGCTAGGCATAAAAGCGAGGATAGATCTAAGTATTGTCATCTTGATTCTTAATTCTTTTAGCAATGTTATGCTCGAATCCGGGAGGTTCCTTACGTTTCCCTTCATATTCAGAGATCTTGAGATGTAAAGAATCCAACCGCTTATTGTAAAGAGTAATCAACATATTCATGCGGTGAAGATTTACGCTAACGCTCTTAAGAGGTTCAAGAGATTTCTGTAAAATCTTAGTTACTTCGAAAATTTTCTCAAAAACTTGCGTTTTCTCTTGGGTATGATGGGGCCCCTTTTGTTGAGGTAAAGTTCCTACTATACCTTCTATAATTTCATGCGCGATACTGGGATCAATTTCAATAAAATTGCCTTTGGCAACACAATCCAAAAGTTGTCTATGAGACATATTAAGCCCAACATAAAAGTTGCGAAGCAAAATTCTGAAATTTACTTCTAGGTTGCATTTACGATAAGATTCCATCATTCTAAACGAAGCATCCTCTAAGTTTTCTCCTTGCTTTTGCTTGAAGTGAAGGACTTCAAACTCAGGGGCCAAAGGAGCAGAAAGAGTTCTAGCCATGACGACAAGCAAACAAACTAGCACACGAGCAAACAAGAGCAAATGCGCAAAAGAGGCAAATAGAGAGGGAGGATAGAGAGAGAGGGCGAATAAACGTCAAGGGTGAAGTGAGGGAGAGGAAAACAAGAGGCAAATGGCAAATAATGTAATGCGAGAGATAGGGATTGTGATGGGTACTTGGTATGTTGACTTTTTGCGTAGACTCCCCGGCAACGGCGCCAGAAATCCTTCTTGCTATGTCTTGAGCTTGCGTTGGTTTTCCCCGAAGTGGAAGGGATGATGCAGCAGAGTAGCGTAAGTATTTCCCTCAGTTTTTGAGAACCAAGGTATCAATCCAGTAGGAGGCCACGCTCAAGTCCCTCGTACCTGCACAAAGCGATAGCTACTCGCAACCAACACGATTAGGGGTTGTCAATCCCTTCACGGTCACTTATGAGAGTGAGATCTGGTAGATATAATATTTTTGGTATTTTTGGTATAAAGATGCAAAGTAAAAAGTAAAGGCAAAGTAAAAAGCAAAGCAAGATTAAAGTGATGGAGATTGATATGATGAGAATAGACCCGGGGGCCATAGGTTTCACTAGTGGATTCTCTCAAGAGCATAAGTATTCTACGGTGGGTGAACAAATTACTGTTGAGAAATTGACAGAATTGAGCATAGTTATGAGAATATCTAGGCATGATCATGTATATAGGCGTCACGTCCGTGACAAGTAGACCGAAACGATTATGCATCTACTACTATTACTCCACTCATCGACCGCTATCCAACATGCATCTAGAGTATTAAGTTACAAAACAGAGTAACACCTTAAGCAAGATGACCTTATGTAGAGATAAATTCATGCAATATGAAATAAACCCCATCTTGTTATCCTCGATGGCAACGATGCAATATGTGCCTTGCTGCCCCTTCTGTCACTGGGAAAGGACACCACAAGATCGAACCCAAAGCTAAGCACTTCTCCCATGGCAAAAACTACCAATATAGTTGGCCAAACCAAACGGATAATTCAAAGAGACTTGCAAAGATAACCAATCATACATAAAAGAATTCAGAGAAGATTCAAATATTATTCATAGATAGACTTGATCGTAAACCCACAATTCATCGGTCTCAACAAACACACCGCAAAAAGAAGATTACATCGAATAGATCTCCACAAGAGAGGGGGAGAACTTTGTATCGAGATCCAAAAAGAGGGAAGAAGCCATCTAGCTACTAACTATGGACCCGAAGGTCTGAGGTAAACTACTCACACTTCATCGGAGGGGCTAGGATGATGTAGAAGCCCTCCGTGATGACGGCCCTCTTCCGGCGGAGCTCCGGAATAGGCCCCAAGATGGGATCTCGTGGATACAGAAAGTTGCGGCGATGGAATTAGGTTTTGGCTCCTTTTCTGATTGTTTGGGGGTACGTAGGTATATATAGGAGGTAGGAGTACGTCGGTGGAGCACCGAGGGGCCCACGAGGCAGGGGGCGCGCCCTAGGGGGGGCGCCCCCACCCTCGTGACCTCCTCTTTGACTCCTTGGAGTAGGGTCCAAGTCTCTTGGATCACGTTTGGTGAGAAAATCATGTTCTCGAAGATTTTATTCCGTTTGGACTTCGTTTGATATTCTGTTTCTTCGAAACACTGAAATAGGCAAAAAAAAAACAGCAATTTTGGGCTGGGCCCCCGGTTAATAGTTAGTCCCAAAAATAATATAAAAGTGGAAAATAAAGCCCAATATAGTCCAAGATAGTAGATAATATAGCATGGAGCAATCAAAAATTATAGATACGTTGGAGACGTATCAAGCATCTATACCATCATTGTTCAAGCTGCCGGGGGAAGAGATGAGAAGGTGTTCGCCAACTACTTCCCCTTTGGCACTCAAGTCCAATGTGAGGTCTTGGCTGATGCACCTGCTGGAGAACTCCATCTCGTCTTGGGCTGACCTATGCCATGTGTTCATTGGCGCCTTCACGGGCGGCCATCAAGAACCAGGACGGCCCAGCTACTTGCATCTTCTCTAGCAGAAAGAAGGAGAGACTCTATGGATGTATTTGCAGAGATTCAGCAGAGTCCATAGGAGTATTCCAGATATCCACCCAGCAGCGGTGATAGCAGATTTCCAGTCCAATGTGCGTAACCGCAAGATACATTCCAAGATGAACGTGCGGTTGCCCAAGACTGTGAAGGAGCGTTACATCTTGGTGGATAAGTGTGCTCGGGTTGAGGAAGGAAGGAAACTTCCTGGAGAGGAGGATTGCATCGACATCGACTCAAAAGATGACGATGAATCGACCAGTCAGAAGAAGAAGAATAAGAAGCGCAACAAGAGACGCAAGGATAAGACAGTGATGACCGTCGAAGGATCGGGCACTCCTAGTACTAGCAAGAAGGTTAAGGGCGAGGCCCCCGGCAAGGAAGCTACCGCGTGCGCTGACTGCTGGGAGGCTGCGGCTACCGAGAAGGTTGGGAAGGTGATGGCCATATTGCAAGATTCATCGGACCAAGGGCCACGATCTACAAGAGTGTCATCAGGTAGAGCAGGTCATGAAGAGGTAGAGGACTGAATATGAGAAGCGTAACAGGGAAAAGGGTCAAAATGGCACTGGCGGGAAGGGCTGAGGCAGTGAAGCGAATTACCCCGGCAAGGCCTTTCGGAACCAAGCAAAACCTACCACGGGCCATGAGAAGGAAGTTTGCCTTGATGAGAGTGATGGAGGGTATGAAGAGCAAACCAGCAAGCAGGAATTCCAGAAGGCCATTGACGCCCTGTGCATTGACGGGGGTGCATCTTTGCACTCCTCTCACCGCCAACTCAAGCAGTGGGCACGTGAGGTTAATGCCATGGAGTCAGCGGCAGAGTTTCGGAAGCCGCTCAAATTGTCACGCACGCCCATCATCTTCAATGAAGAGGACCATCCTGACAGCACCACCATGGTAGGGTGCTTGCCATTGTTGGTCTCTACAACAATTCGCAACCTCAAGGTCTCAAAGATGTTGGTCGACAATGGGGCAGGGTTGAATTTGATTTCCCCAAAGGTGATCAACAAGCTTCAGATAGCAAAGGAGGAACTAAAGGTCACTGGCACGTTTCAAGGAATTAATCCTGGCAGGAGCCATCCTAAGGGAAAGATCACGTTGCTAGTGACATTTGGGGGAGAATTGAACTATCGAACTAAGAAGGTTGTGTTCGACGTGGTTGACCTCCCCTGCTCTACAATGGGATCCTTGGACGCCCAGCTTTGGCAAAGTCAATGGCAACATCTCACCATGCTTACAACATCTTGAAGATGCCAGGGCCAGTGGGAATCATTGCACTACAAAAAAATACACTTCCGTGATGATACGTGTTTGTCACAGTAGGTCACGTTTTCTGTCATGCATGTACATCCATGACAAATTTATGGTAGAATGAAGATAGTCATACCCGTGCTGTCGTAGAAGTGTTCCATGACATTACCAAAATTATCATCACGGAAGTGTCCACTTCCATGACGATAAATCGCGCGTCATAGAAGTGTTTTCGTCAACGGTGACCGACACGTGGCATCCACCGTAACGGGACGTCGTTAAGCTATCGGGTCAGGTTTTGGATCCGATAACCCGCTAACAGCCACGACCAATGCCGATTTTCCACGTGTAAAATTCTCATTGGCCAACGGAACCACGCGCCAGCTCCGCGTTGGCACAGGTGTCACTCATCCAACGGTCGAGATGGGCCTATGATATGTTGTCACGTGGACGGGCCCAAAAGTGGCCCATAAAGTTTAAATGGGATGGCCCAACTAAAGGCCCACAAGATTTAGCGGACCATAATGGGCCGGCCCAGCTAAAGGCCCAACATTCTCTGTTAAGGCCCGTATGGCTAGTGTCAAATCGACCCGTCAACGGCCTGTCCTAAACTTGTCATCATCGCGGCCCATGGTCACTTCTGGTACGTTAACAGTCCACTAAGTATATGGGCTGAATTACGGCCTGGTGTATTTCCGACCTGTTAAAGGTCCTACTTCATTTGGGCCCATTTACAGGCCATTGAAACTTTCGGCCCATAAACGACCGCGAAGGATTTGGGTCATATTCGGCCATGTCTGACATTCGGCCTGTTAGAGGCCCACTGTAGATTTGGGCCACTTTCGGCCTGTTGTGATTTTTGTCCTGTTAACATCGGACGAAATCCATGGGCCATATGTGGCCCAACGTCACATCAGGCCCATTAACGGCCCATATAAAAATGACAATAATCTAGTCCGACTGAACTTCCGGCCTGTTAAAGGCCCGTTTATTAGGTCGGCGCATTTATGGCCCGTCCGAATTTCGGCCTGTGAAAGATCCGCATCGTAAATGGGCCACCATTTCGGCCTGCTAAGACCAGTGGGCTATTTGGCATAATCAGGGCCCAATCTCACTTTCGGTCTATTAAAGGCCCATATTTTTTATGGGCTTGAGATATTTACACCTGTAAACGACCTATTGTTACTGAGGGCTCAAATTATGTTTAGGCCTATTAAAGGCCCACTATGGGCACATGCCTACTAGAAAAATATGAAAGCTTATGCTGATTTAGGCCCAGATATTTTTAGTGGGCCACATGCAAATTTCGGCCCATAATCGTTTTTATCCCAATTGGAATGGGCCCGATGAATGTTGGCATGTTGGGCTCCTACGAAGCTTTCGGCCGAATACATTACTAAGATAAACCTACACTATACAAAAATAGCGTCGTAATTACGGCAGCCTTTGGCAGCATCATAAATGTTGTATCACAACAAAATAAATTCCAACCATACAACAAAAGGCCTGTTGGCATAAAGTTTACAGTCCTTGCAGATAAAAGCACCATCAAATGTATAGAAGCACAGATCATTTGACCCGAGTGCTAATGTTTCAAGCTGTAGAATCTAATGGAGCAGCACGATCTTCACCTTTTTCCGCCATTTCTCTTGAACAATGAAGCGAATGTTTGATAGTCTGGTTTCAAAACCATTCATATCTTGACGACATTTGTCAACCACTATTCTTGTTTCCAAAACGATATCCATTAGGGATTGGACTTGTGTCTGGAGCACAGATATATCACTCTGTCTAGCAGGAAGATTTTGTTCAGTAGGCGATTTGGACGAGGTTACCTTGACAACCAACCCAGAATTACGCAAGAAGGTGATTTTTGCACTGTTAGTAGAGAGATACTGACGCACTGTAGCAGGAGGTGCCATTGTGCCTGTGGTATCCTCGTCACCTTCAGGTTGTTGTGGCTGTTCAATCATTTTTCCATAGCTTCCTGAAAGTCTGAACTTGTAGATTAGTGTACCAGATAAGTTACTAATGAGACAAAAACAAACAAAGTAGGTTACACGTTTATACATAACTTATTTTGGTGAACTACTATAATACATTAGCATGTACTGTAGTGCCAACTACATAATAAAATCACTTTTGGAACATATGTCCATGTAGCATGCCTACTATATTTTCTATTTCCTCACATTCGTTGACATCTAAGGATAAAGAGACATGGTTTAAAGTAGGATGAACATAGTATGACATCATTCATATCATGGGCAAACAGATATAAAAAAACATGCTATTTTATCATTGTGTGCGCACGTGAACATAACAACTAGATTACAGATCAAGACCAAAAGAATATCCTTCATCTCTTTTCAACCATGTAAGGAGAAATGATATGTTAAGACAACTGTGTATAAAAGTGAACAGAGTAACTGACATTGGCTGCAAACCAAGTAGTTAAATGAACACATCACAGTACCAATTAGTTCAAAGGCAGGAGAAGTAAGGACTTACAACAACGGCTTGAACTGGTGTTCTCATGCCATTCATCTTGCTGGTGTGGTAATCCTTGAAGATTTGCACTGCATTTGGTTTAGGTTCTTTTTGGTCTGCACAGGCATTCCTCTGTATTTGGAACAAGTCAATACAGATACGATAATATGGCACAAAAAAGAAGGAAGTAGCAGCTATTTACAAGAGCCTCGTGATAATCCCCAAGTGTAGGGAATCATCGTAGCAATTTCCAAAGGTGGAAGTGATAAGTATGGAGTGTCGAACCCACAAGGAGCTAAAGGTAAGATCAATATTCTCTCAAGCCCTATCTGCCACTGATACGACTCTATGTACACCGAATGTTTGCTTCCAACTAGCAACGAGAAATAAAACTATGTTGTGGGTATGAAGAGGATAACTTTGTATGATATCGGAGAGCTAAAATATGAAAGTAGGTGTTGTTATCAAAAAGTTAGAATATATTACTAAATATTATAAATAGCGAGTGTGGAATAATGGTGGATCAATGTGCTGAATTGTCCTAGGCAATTGTTAACAAGACTGATAGTCGTCATTGCAATTTCATATGAGGGAGAGGCATAAGCTAACATACATTCCCTTCTTGGATCATATGCACATATGATTGGAACTCTAGCAAGCATCCGCAACTACTAAAGATCATTAAGGTAAAACCCAACCATACCATTAAAGCATCAAGTCCTCTTTATTCCATACGCAACAACCCCTTACTCGGGTTTGTGTTTCAGTCACTCACGCAACCCACTATAAGCGAATCATAAATGTATTGCAACACCCAACAGCGGGAATCCCTCATGCTTGCGCGACACGGAGGGCACCATAGGACAACACCAAAATAAAACATACAACTCGTACCAATCTAGATTATCAATCAACCCAAAGACAAAAGATATCTACTCAAAACATCATAGGATGGCAACACATCATTGGATCATAATATGTGGCATAAAGCACCATGTTCAAGTAGGGATTACAGCGGGGTGCGGGAGAGTGGACTGCGTAAAAGAGATGAGGATGGTGACGATGATGGTGATGTTGATGAAGACAATCACCGTGGCGATGATTCCCCTCCTGATGGCACTCTGGTACCACCGAGAGAGAGGAGGAGAGGTTCTCCCCCTTGTGCTTTCTCCTCCATGGCCTCCCCCTGGATGGGGAGAGGTTCCCCCTCTGGTCATTGGCCTTCATGATGATAATGGCCCCTCCGGGATCCTCCTCCATGCCCTCCGGTGATGATGGCCCCCTCTGACAGGGTGCCGGAGAGGGCCTAGATTGGTTTTCGGTGGCTACAGAGGCTTCTGGCGGCGGAACTCCCGATCTAGGTTTCTTACTAGAAGTTTTGGGTTATATAAGACGTGTTGGAGTCGGGAACAAGGCAGGGGGTGTGCCCAGGGGGTGGGCGCGCTCCCCACCCTCGTCGGCAGCCTGAGACTCTTCTGGCCCAGTTCTTTTACTTCCTGGCCTTCTTTTGGTCCAAAAATAAGCTCCGTCAAGTTTCAGGTCAATTGACTCCGTTTGATTTTCCTTTCCCGCGATAGTCAAAAACAACGAAAAAACAGAAACTGGCACTTGGCTCTAGGTTAATAGGTTAGTCCCAAAAATCATATAAAATAGCATATAAATGCATATAAAACATCCTAGATGGATAATATAATAGCATGAATACTTCATAAATTATAGATACGTTGGAGACGTATCACCTCGCAGTGTGCAATATAGCTACGAGATCCTGTTGTCTGTTGGAATTTCACTTTAGAACGGTTGGTCTTGTTCTTCAAACAGTTAGCCTAGAAGAAGATACACTTGTAAGGCACATACATAAATACAAGTTCAATATGTGGTCTGATCAAATACATATAGCCTACATGATACTTTGGATCAGACCAGTGTTTAACGAGGGCTGTCCAGTCTTCATCTGTAATATATTCCACTAGAGATGTTTGGGCGATTTCATTGTTAGCCTTGGCTTCAAAGTGAGATTTTCTAAGGTGGTACCGATACTGTCGTAGAGCAGACTTAAAAACATGAGTGCATGCTTGTTTAGTTGCATCATGTTTTGGATCCAACTTGAACCTCATCTGTTGAAAAAAGAATGTGAGTCTTATTAGAAGGAAGCTAGAAAGTATGGGACAGAGAAAGACAATATTACTAATTGCGATGAATAACATTACTTACGGATAAATGGTCAAGGAAGGTGTTAAACTGGGTATTGTCTTTCTCATTCCTGTACTGGATCCACGTTGGGAGGATACGTGCATGACACCTAACGGCAACGGCTGCCTCTGATACTAACTTGGCTGACTCTGTAGCATCACGTGTCCTTTTTAAACCTACCTCAAAATGGATCTCCATTCTTCCTCCTTTAGATTTTGTTAATCTGTCAAGCATTATCCCTGATGTTTGTTTCCGCTTGCGCCGTGGTGCTAGTTCAACAACGAATATGGAAAGTGTTGGTGTACATCAAACTGTGAGAGTATATATAAAGGAGCACGCAACTGCAACTTGACTCGGTCAGGTACCATCTTGGTGTTGATGCTCATGAGGTTCATCTGATCTTGCCAAGTCATGTTGTGTCAGCAGTGCTTCGGAAGTAGTGTTAGGTGTGAAGGCAGCTTTGAAACTGGCCAGTTCCGGAGCAAACGAACTAGTAACTCATTGAGATGCTGGTACAGTTGAAGCAGATGCTGTAGCTGGTGGAGCAGGTGATACTGTGTTTGTAGGTTTAGTCAGTGGACTTGGACCTTCTACTGCACTATAAGTACCAGCATAATCTAGACGACAGATCCTTTTTCGTTTCTCCCGACGAGTAACACCACTCCCTACTATATTATTTTTCTTGTTCTTTTTTGACTTTGCCATGTGAAGCCGTACCCACAACACAAAAAAAAATCGCTCTTCAGAACTCATTGATGCATGATACACAACAACAATACTTTGATGTAAGACTACCGTATGAGGATGGAATATGTAAGAAAAATAGGACGACATGACAAGCTACGATGTGTAAACTAGGTAGAAGGATTTTTAAGAAAATAGAAGTAATGCAAGCTAGACACCATATGAAAGATGCAACCGATATTACTCTGCCAAGTTAAAAGTGTCGTGTCATAAGTGGCAATTCGAAAAATTAGAAGCAGTACAACGTAGAAATCAATGCAAGATGCAACCACTATCAAACTGCCATATTAAAAGCATCCAATCATGAGGGACTGATGCAGGATACACAACAACAGTACTTTGATGTAAGAACATGGTATGATAGATAGATCTAGTGTATTCTAGGCACAGAACGCCATGTCATATGCACATGTATAATGTATAAACTCAGCAGGTGCAATTTAAACAAAATAGAAGAAATACAGGATAGATAACATATGCAACATGAAACCAATTATCACACTGTCAACTTAGAGCAAGCACCTGCGATGGTGGAGTACGGGAGATGAACTCATCATGTAGACTTGGGACTTCAACTTCATTAGCAGTAGCAGTGGAAAATCTAGAGAGTCTCTGTTTGCATCGGTGCGGAGGACCACCAACATCCCCTAACTTACTCTTTTCCTTCCTATTTTCTGATATTGCCTTATGAAGTCAAAACCACAAGAAGATGAATAAAATTAGCTCTGCATAACTAGTTGATGCATGATACACATGAACACTACTTTGATGTAAGGCAAGCGCAGGATAGGAGGATGGAATATATACAAAAAAGACATCGTTTCATATTCACACGTACGATAGGAGGATGGAATATGTACGAAAAAATAGTAAGCGGAAGGCATTTCAACAAAATTAGAAGAAATGAAAGCTAGGCGCCATATGAACATGCAACCAATATCACTCTATCAGGTAAAAAGTGTCTCGTTGTAAGTGCCATTTCAAGAAATTAGAAGCAGTACAAGCTAGAAGACAATGCAGGATGCAACCTACATCATAGTCCCAAGTTAAATGTGTCTTATGGGTAAGTGATCATTGCAGGTCTAAGTTGTAAGCTATGCAAATGCAATTCAACATAATCAGAAGCAATACAAACTAGACATCATACGGAAAACGCAACCACATATAACAGTTCCAAGTTAGAGCAAGCACCTGTGATGGTGGAGTAGGGGAGATGTGCTCATCATGTACACGTATGTTCTTGAGACAGGAACACATGTCATATTCACAGGCATTATGTGTAAAGTAAGAAGATGCAATTCAACAAAGTTAGAAGCAATACAAGCTAGACATCATACGCAACATGCAACCACATATAATAGTGCCAAGTTAGAGCAAGCACCTGTGATGGTGGAGTAGGGGAGATGTGCTCATCATCAACACAGCTACGTTGACTGTCCAGCCTTGTGTTGTCTTGCGAATCTTGTTGGGAGGATGGCGGAGTAGAATCTGTAGAGACCCCCTGTTTGAGTTGCTCCGAAGGACCACCATCATCCACTGCCGGACTAATTTCCTTCAGATGTAATGATTTTGCATTGTGAAGTCAAACCGATAAGAAAAAGGAATAAAATTAAAAGCATTGCAAGCTAGACACCATATGAAAGATGCAACCAATATCACTCTGCCAAGTTCAAACTGTATGGTGTTTCAACAAATTAGAAGCAGTACATGCTAGAAATTATATGCAAGACTTAAAGGAGCCTTATCAAAAGTGACTGATGCAGGATATACAAGAACAGTAGTCTGATGTAAGAACATTGTGTGATCAGATATAGTATGTTCTAGAAACAGGAACATATGTCCTATTCACAGGCATTATGTGTAAAGTAAGAAGATGCAATTCAACAAAGTTAGAAGCAATACTCCCTTCGTTTCTTTTTACTCCGCATATAAGATTTGGTCAAAGTTAAACTGCACAAAGTTTGACCAAATTTATATAAAAATATGAACATCTACAATACTAAAACTATATAGTATGAACATACGTTTCATGGTGCATCTGATAATATTGATTTCATATTGTGAATGTTTATATTTTTTAATATAATGTTAGTCAAACTCTACAAAGCATGGCTTTGAACAAAAATTATATGCAGACTAAAAAGAAACGGAGGGAGTACAAGCTAGACTTCATACGCAACATGCAACCACATATAATAGTGCCAAGTTAGAGCAAGCACCTGTGATGATGGATTAGGGGAGATGTGCTCATCATCTACACATCTACGTTGACTGTCTAGCCTTGCATTGTCTTGCGAATCTTGTTGGGAGGATGGCGGAGTAGAATCTGTAGAGAACCTCCGTTTCAGTTTCTCGGAAGGACCACCATCATCCAATGCCTTGCCAATTTCCTTTAGCTTTTATTGATTTTGCATTGTGAGGTCAAGCCGACAAGAAAAAGGAATATAATTCTCTCTTCAGAACTCATTCATGCATGATACTGACGAACATTGCTCTGATGAAAGGCAAAGTCATGATACGAGGATGGAATATGTATGAAAAAATGGACGGCTTGACATATTCACACCTATGATGTGGTAACTAAGCAGAAGGCACTTCAACAAATTAGAAGCACTGCAAACTAGACACCATATTAAAGGTGCAATCAATATCACTTTGCCAAGTTAAAACTGTCTCGTCATAGGTGGCATTCATCAAACTAGAAGCAATACACGCTAATCATATTCAAGACGCAAACCAATATCACACTGGCAACTTAAAGGTATCCCATCATAAGTGACTGATGCAGGATACACAAGAAGAGTAGTTTCATGTAAGAACATGGTGTGATAGAAAGATATAGTATGTACCAAAAATAGGAAAGCGTGTCATATTCACACGTATCATGTGTAAGCTAAGCAGATGAAGTTTACACTAATTAGGAGCAATACAAGCTAGACACCATATGCGACATGCAACCAAATATCACACTGCCAAGTTAGAGCAAGCACCTTGGATGGTGGAGTAGGGGAGCGGAGACTTGGACCTTGTAATGCACTATCAGTACAAGGAGAATCGGTACAGATGCTCCGTTTACGTTGCTGCAGAGGACCACCATCATCGCCTTCCTTCCTCTTTTCCTTCCTCTTTCTTGATTTTGCCTTGTCAAGTCAAACCCACAAGAAAAAGGAATAAAATTTGCTCTTCAGAACTCATTGATGCATGATACTGACGAACACTACTTTCATGTAAGGCAACCAAATGATAGGAGGATGGAATATGTATGAAAAACAGGACGGCGTGACATACTGACATGTATGATGTATAAAGTGCAAACTAAGCACAAGGTGCTTGAACTTGTTAGAATCAATGCAATCTAGAAACCATATGAAAGATGAAACCAATATCACTCTGCTAAATTCAAAGGGTGCCCTAACAAATGTATTTGACCAAATTAGAAGCAATACATGACAACAGGCTAGAAATAATATGCAATATGCAATGAATAAAGGTGACTCATCGTAAGTGATTGATGCAGGATACAGAAGAGAGGTAGTTTCATGTAACAACAAGGTTAACACATAGATGTAGTGTGTACGAAAAATAGGAAGGCATGCCATATTCACAGGTATAATGTGTAAACTAAGCAGATGCAATTTACCCTAATTAGAAGCATTACAAGCTAGACACCGTATGCAACATGCAACCACATATCACTCTGCGAAGTTAGAGCAAGAACATGTGATGGTGGTGCAGGGGAATTGCGGTCATCAACTAGAGAGCTACGTTGACTATCTTCATTTAGCCTTGCTGTTTCTTGAGAATCATGTGGGGAGGATGACACTGCACTCTTTAAACGAGTATGGCGTCTCACAGTAACCCACTGGGGTGACTGTCTCATCATAGTGATTGACGAGGGATACAAAAAAAATTAGTTTGATGTACGAACATGGTTAATAGACATATGTAGTATGTATCAAAAACAGGAAGGCATGTCATTATCAAAGGTATAATGTGTAAAGTAAGCAGATGCAATTTAACCAAATTGGAAGCAATACAAGCTAGACACCATATGCAACATTCAACCACATTTGACAACGCAAAGTTAAAGCAAGCACCTGGGATGGTTGTGTGTGGCAATTGAGATCATCAACTGCAGAGCTACAATTACTGTCTCCAACTGCTGACACTCCACCCTTTAGAGTGCTGAAACGCTTAGTGCTTATCTTCGAATTACACTGGAGCGAGTTCTATCTTTTCTTTTCTGCATTCATCAACACCGCGTTAGAGTCTGAAATACCCATGCATAAAAAACAATAGTGTGAGTATGGGTGAAGTGTGTGCACAATTAGTATAGTGTAAAGGTAACAGATAGCAGGTCGGTGAGAAATAAATGACGGGAGACATATGATAGCTCTGCAACATGCATGGCACACTAAATTACTATAGGATTCTATGAAAATAATAGTCAACTGAAAACAAATAGGTCAGTCCATTTTTTCTGCACCGTCCGATGTACAAAGAACGGGCAGATCTCCTTCGTCTACCTCCAACCAGACAGTGTTGACGATCTTCCTCGAAACGCCAGCGACCACCGGCCCAGTTCCCTGCCTGTGCCCTCCCGTCGACCTCACCGCACCGCCATGCTTGGCACCGCCCCCCCAGCCATCCATTCAAGCCCCGCCGACCTCTAGATCGGGCGCAAGCAGCTCCTGCGCCCCACACCCCTATGATAGACACCGATGCGCCGTTTCCCTAGTGAACAGGCGGACTAGGTGCTCCGCGCGCCTAAGAGGGTGCTGGTTCTTTTAATTGTGGTTCGACTGACCCTGAATTGAAATCCAGGAGGGCTACTGACCTCCAGCAAAGGTGAAATAGTAAAGGGAGGAAACCTTGTGAAATTAGTATCACGAAGAAGATGCAGTAAGAAGCGCTCAACTAGTCCCTTTCGTGGGATGAATACGGTGTGAGCAGATACGTAAGGTTGGCACGAATAAGGGAAGAGGAGTACCTCTTTCTGCTGGCAGTGTTGTGTCCTCCTTCTATTTTTCCAACGATCTTCTTGTGGTTCGCTGGAAATGAGAAGTTGTGGAGGATGGTGGAGCCTTGGACGAACCATGGCCAAGTTGTTGAGTGTGGTGCGGTGGCCGTCTGTAGGCGGCGGGGAACCAGATCCGAGGCGGCGAACGACGGCGTAGTGGGAACAGCTCCGGTGCGGTGGACGGTTGTGACAGTGGAGCGGCAGCTGTGAGGTGCCGGACGGCGTTGTCGGAGTGGTTCTGGTATGGCGCACGTCGGTGTTGGCGTCGTGGAGGCAGCTCTACCTCGGCTTCAGCTGCTAAGTCCTTGAGGGCGTTGTGGTTGCGGTTGCGTTGGACGACGATGTCGGGGTACCAGCTCCGGCGTGATGGAGGAGGGCGGCGGTGGATTGGGCGCTATGGGGTGGAGGACGAAGGAGGCTGGGGTTTCGCGACTGGTGGAGAGGGCGTTTTGGCGCCCACGGAGTATGAATGGGGAAACGGAGGGAGGCGGGGAACTAAGGGGGAACAATGTTTCGGTTTGTGACGCGCTTGTTTTGAAATTTGGGGAAAGTTACAAACTTTGCCCCCATCTAAAATTTCAGACATATTGCGGGTTGGGAATAGGACCGTAATCTCAGGTGTCCCAAATGTGGCCGGGATAGATTTCGGCCGAGCGCAAGGCTGTTTAGGCGCCCACGGCGTATGAATGCTTCACGGAGGCGGTTCAGACTGGCGTCTTGGTGAAGTTACAAACCTACCCCGGTTTAGACCTTTGGACATTGGGCCGATAGGCTACACGGGCCAGAGTCAGGACAGTAATTTCCTAACACTAAACATTAGTCTCGCGCGATTTCGGGTGACCAGAGGCCTATTTGGCGCTTCGTTCAATATTTGGGAGCAGAAGCAGTAACGTTTTCAGTTCTCTTGAATTGAACTTTCAGGATTTGTCAGACTTCGCAAATCTTTACTCTTGAAAATCCTAAAGCTACGATTATTTTGGAATGGAGGGGGTACATTTGAATATACATTGTACATGAGTATATATTAAAAAATAGGCAACTTACCTTAGTTCATGCATGGTTCCAGATATAATCTTCTTGGTTGCAAAAAAAATTTAGACATGCGTATGAATATATATAGCATGTTCAAACGCACAACAAAGATTGATGCCCCCTTTTACATCTGATTTACAAATGCCATTATATCAGGTTGAAATAGATGAATGCACTTCCTATGAATTTGAATCTTCGAAACCCCCTTTACGTTGAATTTGACATGTATTCTATTTTGTAGCTAGCAATTTGGAATGTATCCATGCAAGTGACAAATGTATAAAGTGCTTCACACTAACAACATGGAGTGCACTAATTAATGTTTATATATGAATTGCAAAAGCATTGATTGCATGTATTTCAAACCTCTCTCACTCTATGGATCAATAATATGAAATAAACACATGCACATGCTAGAATTAAATAGAGTATGGGTGTCTGATAGACCGATTTTCATCCATACGCAATTTGCAAATTCTTGATCTCATCCAAAAATAATAATGCCATTTATATTTTAATTTAATGCGTAGAACCGCCTTTTACACGTAGATGCACTAAGCCTCGGCCAGTTCTCACAAACGCGCTATATATATCTCTATCTACCGCATAAGTGCACAAACTTTATATGCATCGGCCTTTCTCTTTCACACATGCTCACAATCTCTCTCGGGGTGTCGGGGAGTCTCACACACATGCTCTCTCTGTATCTCTCTCTCTCTTTTTGACTACTATGTACCACTCTTTTCACTAATCTCAGTTGGAAAACACTATTTCTCCCACATGCATATATACACACGCACGGTCTCTACTAGCCCTCTATATGCACATATATGTGCCTACGTGTCTCCCGCACGCACAATCTTTAGGCCTCTCTCGCACACATTGCCCCCCCATACACACCTCTCTCTTAGACTACCCACAGTGGGAGTAACATTGGTAGTAACATCACACATATCTAGGTTAAATAGATGATGTGGCATGTAATAAATGAAGAAAGAGATGAAAGTGGTAACATAGCTAGTTACTACTAATATGAGTAACATCACACATATCAAGGCAAGATGTGTCCATAACCTAATAAATGAAGTGCTCTATGTTACCACACATATGTTACTTCCCACTATAGAGGTAGTAACATAGACTAGTAACATGGGCATGTTACTAGTCTATATTTCTACCCATTGTGGCTAGTCTTAGTAGTTGGCAGATATGATTCCACCATATCATTCGGTAGGATATCCCTGACCGTTAGGCTGGATGGTAATACGAGGCGAAGTTTTACCATTGTTTGGACCCTTGCAGTTGAGGAAAAATCCCACTCCTGGTACTGTATATTAGTGATAGGGGTGTGTACAAAGTACACGTGAATACCAGGCATTGTGCGTGTGTGTATACTATCGACGAACTAGCCCCCAAGCTTCTATAACATATTGGGGGCCTAGGGTTACAAATCATATGTAGTCGGCTTATCACCAATGGGGACAGAGTCCTCCACGACTCTGGTAGCTAGCTTCGTTTTGTACGCCGAGTCCTCCACATGGGTCTTCGTATAGCGCGTCTCGGTCCAACCTATGTGGCGCAGGATGGAACCAACCCATGAGTCCTCATGTTTACCCACCACAACCAGAAATGATGTGCCCACCACACCACCCACGCAATCGGCCACTAAGAAAATAAGCATATACAATAGTACAATGTTATACATGAAAGTGAATTGCATGGTGCATCAAAAAATATTTATTCTGCATTGTGAATGTTTATATATTCTCCTAAAATATTAGTCATGGGAAAGAGAAACGAAGGGCATATCTCTCCTTGTCTCCACCGGACACCCCCTCTTTCTACACCACTTTCACGTACGCACACAAACTATCTCTCGGCCCTCTAAAAGTATGCATGCCCATGACATATTCACATGTGACGGTCACTGTATTTCAAGCTAAAGAACTATACGGTCACTGGACTTCAGAATATGGTCATTATGGTCACCGTATACATTCTCGTGGTGATCATACATTATCTAGCTCACGATACGTCTCCGTATTTTCTTGATGACACTGACGGACTTTGCATTTGAAGCGTGCTCCGTATTTTGTTGGTGACACTTACGGTCATTGTATTTGAAGCGAAAGCACGATATGGTCACTGGACTTCAGAATAAGCTCAACATGGTCACCACATACATTTGGTCGTGCTAACCAACATGTGGTTGGATGGTTAGGAGGATAGTGGTTTCTCGAGCCCACCAGGTTTAAAATCCCGGTGCTCGCATTTATCCTGGGTTAATCTTAGTATTTTCCAGCGATGTGCGTTCAGTGGGAGGAGACGTTCCACTCGACTACGAGCCACCTATGGTGACTTCGTAAAATCTCAAGATCATATGCTGGCTCACTCTCTCGAAGGTGCTCATAGGGGTAGGGTTTGCGTGTGCGCTTATAGCGGTGAGTGCTTGCGCATATATATGAGCCCTTGCGTCTGTACCATGTTAAAACAATACATGTCATGATTATACGGTCACTGGCTCACCCATACAACTTCGTATTTCATTGATGACACAATCAATTAACCAGTCAAACGTTCCACATGGCGCAACTAGTGTTGCACCATCGGGACGCATAACCGTGGGGCCCACCTGTTAGCCCGTATATGAAAGAAATAAATGGTAGTTTGAGTCTATATTGTGTTAATAAAATACAATTCAGGGTGATCATATGGTCACTGGCTCACCATACAGCTCCATAATTTGTTGATAACACGAACAATTGACCAGTCAAACGGTCCACATTCAGCAGCGCACATTACCATAGGGCCCACCCGTCAGCATGTATATGAAGGGCAGAAATGGTAATAAATTAGTGGTCGGTGGGTACTTGAAGTCGCGAGACCTCTGGTTGGCAGTCGCCGGCGATGGGGGCGCGTTGATTTGGCGGTGGGGTGGGGATCGCCCGAGAAAAAGCTCAGATGCGGGGGGGGGGGGGCTAGAGGGATGGCCGGTGCGGCGGTGGACCGGCGGTGGGGAGTGGTTTCGGGGCGGGCGGGGCGGCGCGGGTCGGCCGCGGGTGGCTGGGGCCGGCATTTCTTCTGGTGGTGGCTGGCAGCTCAGGGGGGTGGAGTGTTATGATAAACTGCAGACCCTTGATTTCATATCCAACGGCTGGAAAATCTAATGACCAGAGATGAAAAAGTTAGCCGACTGACGTGTAGCCTCACTCCGCACGTACACATGCACGCACGCAAGACACGCACGCATGCAGGTGTGCAACACTGACACGTACACATAACAAACACACGCACGCATGCAGGCGTGCAACACTGACACGTACACATGCACTCACGAACACACGCACATACAGACACATGCATGCAACATTGAAACTTACCCTTGCACGCATGCAACACTCGCATGCCTGCATGCACACAGCACACGATGTAAGACACACGCTCAACCTATACGTGCATGCACCCTTTGTTAAGGACATGGATTGTTACGTGTATTACTCAATATTATCTGTGATAAGCAGAACATTGATGTTTGCAGCGGTCTTTATGAATCACAACGTATCGAACGGGCTATCAACATAGTAGGCTTATCTACATGAAAAGGATGACGTCACACTCAATGAACAATCATCGGTTTGTGAAATGCCCGCTTCTGACCACCCTGGCCCACCAAAGGTTCCTCTGCTATGCGCTACCTGCGTTGGGTCACTGACATACAGGCCATGTACCCGAAGATCCCACACTTCAGTTGAAGAACGGTGCGGTGTCCTACGTGAGAGTCGAGGGAGCCACTCACTGCACGCCCGGCTGAACACGCCTCCTTGCCGCATTCAAACGCCTCCATGAAACCTGCCAGTGTGGAAGCCGAGAAACCCACTCTGGACACACGTCCCGCATTAAACGCAACACCGGCCGAGCTCCTCCCGTCCGCCGTCTATTTAATCTCCTATATAAATGAGGCCAAACGCCGACCAAGAATCGCACACCTCAGCCGCTCCCCTATCTCCTCCTTCACCATTTTGTCCACTCTTACAATGGCTTACAAAGAGTAGTTATTCCACACAAGCCATTTGTCTAGGTTTGTATCTCTCACACACACCCAAGTAGGTGGGGGACGTGCACGAAGAGAAGAGGTACACACACGGCGCACGTACTCCCGTCTCTTTCCCAACCACACCCGCGCGGGTGCACGGTGGAGCTCATTTCTGTATGAAAAGGCAGCCCACGTGGTAATTTGACACGTGTACTGGTTGTCCACTAGATGGAGGGAGGATCGTCTACCATGGGTGAACAAACAAATTGCGACTTGAAGCATTATGTTAAAAAAAGAGGCAAACCATGTGGGGCCTACCTTAGAGGCAAGGCTCTATACACTGGAGTACTTTTAATGTGTCCCATCAACTTGTAGAACGAGGAGAAGCTTGCTTAGTACGTCGTCTCCCCCGCCCATGGGCGCGGAGGCTCGCAGGATGAGGTGAAGCTTGCTTACAAGTAGTAAGTAGTACTTTGCGCCTTACGCCCGCTCCCTCGCCCACGAGCGCGGTGGCTCGCTGGACGAGGAGAAAATTTTACTACTCCCTTTGTTTACTCCTCGTCCCTACTACCTTGGTTAGAGAGATTATCATATTGTTTGGAATATATATGTCCTTTAGTACTCCCTCCATTTACTATACAAGGCCACTATAAAAAAATACATTCTGCATCTATACAACGCCACAAATAGTAATCGAGACAAAAGTTACTACTCTCTCCTTTCCATTTTATGGCTCAATTTCAAAATCTCTCCAACCAAGGTAGACGGTGAGTGGTCGAATTAATTTCGTACTCCTAGTTTGCACAAATAATTAGTACGCTCGTTTTTCTCAAGAAATTATGTTTACCTAGGCATTAATTAGAACGAATGCATGAATGACCACTAAATTTCCATGAACTTCTACATGCATTGGTGAGTTTTCTCTTGACACTGCTTGCATCGGGTGATCTAACGCACCTCGGAATCCAACAAGTGATGGTACTACTACTAGTAGTAGAATTGAGACTTATAAAACGGAAAAATGAATGTTTTTAGATGAGCCCTATATACCCTAGTGGGTACGTACTCTGTAAAATCAGATTTTCCCAAAACTAAGTCGCTCAACCTTTATTTTCTTGTTTCCCTTCCTGCCTCCTTGCCTCGAACAGACTACGCCAAACTCCCCTACCTGCCCTGCGGGAAAAGTCCCGCCCTTGCCTTTTTTAGTACGGGTTTGTATCGATGGATCGCGCGAAGCAGCAAAAACCCAAGCCGTGTCTTGTACTCCTTCGTCGACGCTCGCTTTCATGAATTCTGTACTTCCTGTCGCCGACATGTGGGACATATAGCAACCGGGTCGACGTGTCAAGCACCAAATAACAATGCAGACTAGTAGGGGGCACGCACCCCAGTCGTACCGCCCCAGTAGTAGTAGTAATGAGCAATGAGACGTCAAATCACAATGCCGCACCTTCCCAGACGGACGAATCAACCATTATTTCACACTTCGGTTCGCCATCATCTCAAACCACGTAGTATTGCTTCTGCCTCATGAGGGACACGCGCATCACCTTGCTACATCATGACACGTGGGACTGCATGACAGACCATGTTCCCCAGCCGATCGCTCCGTAAAATCACCTCATTTTACTACTACACTTCCTCCGTACCAGTTTACATGGCATGCACGTCTTCTAGGTTGAGAATTTAACTGGCTATATATGTGATGAACAGTATATGTTTAGAAACTACATCCTCTTAGTAATCCAATGATATACTCTTTGTGACATGGTAACTCATATCTAGTTAGTCAAATGGATGACCTAGAACTACGTGCATGCCCTGAAGTAAATATGCCCTAGAGGCAATAATAAAGTTATTATTTATTTCCTCATATCATGATAAATGTTTATTATTCATGCTAGAATTGTATCAACCGAAAACTTAGTACATGTGTGAATACATAGACAAACAGAGTGTCACTAGTATGCCTCTATTTGACTAGCTGATCAATCAAAGATGGTTAAGTTTCCTAACCATAGACATGAGTTGTCATTTGATTAACGGGATCACATCATTAGGAGAATGATATGATTGACTTGACCCATTCCGTTAGCTTAGCACTTGATCGTTTAGTTTACTGCTATTGCTTTCTTCATGACTCATACATGTTCCTATGACTATGAAGTTATGCAACTCCCGATTACCGGAGGAACACTTTGTGTGCTACCAAACGTCACAAAGTAACTGGGTGATTATAAAGGTGCTCTACAGGTATCTCCAATGGTACTTGTTGAGTTGGCATAGATCAAGATTAGGATTTGTCACTCCGATTGTCGGAGAGGTATTTCTAGGCCCACTCGGTAATGCACATCACTATAAGCCTTGCAAGCATTTTAACTAATGAGTTAGTTGCGAGATGATGTATTACGGAACGAGTAAAGAGACTTTCCGGTAACGAGATTGAACTAGGCATTGAAATACCGACGATCGAATCTCGGGCAAGTAACATACCGATGACAAAGGGAACAACGTATGTTGTTATGCAGTTTGATTGATAAATATCTTCATAGAATATGTGGGAGCCAATATGAGCTTCCAAGTTCCGCTATAGGTTATTGATCGGAGACGTGTCTCGGTCATGTCTATATAGTTCTCGAACCCGTACGGTCCGCATGCTTAAAGTTCGGTGACGATTGGTATTATGAGTTTTTGTTTTTTGATGTACCGAAGGTAGTTTGGAGTCCCGGATATGATCACAGACATGACGAGGAGTATCGAAATGGTCGAGACATAAAGATCGATATATTGGACAAATATATTCGGACACCGGAAGTGTTCCGGGTCGTTTCGGAGAAAACCGGAGTGCCGGAGGGTTACCGGAACCCCCCGGGAGAAATAGTGGGCCTTATGGGCCTTAGTGGAGAGAGAGGGCTAGCCTAGGGCATGCCGCACGCCCCTCCCCCTCTGGTCCGAATTGGACTAGGAGAGGGGGGGGGGCTGCACCCCCCTTTCCTTCTCTCTCTCCCCCTTCCTTTCCCCCTCCTAGTAGGAGTAGGAAAGAGGGGAGTCCCACTCCTACTAGGAGGAGGACTCCTCCTCCTGGCGTGCCTACAGGGGCCGGCCGGCCTCTCCCCTTGCTCCTTTATATATGGGGGCAGGGGGCACCTCTAGATACATAAGTTGATCTGTTGATCTCTCCCAGCCGTGTGCGGTGCCCCCTCCACCATAATCCACCTCGATCATATCGTAGTGGTGCTTAGGCGAAGCCCTACCTCGGTAGCATCATCATCACGCCGTCGTGCTGACGGAACTCTCCCGTGAAGTTCTGCTGAATCGGAGTTCGTGGGACGTCATTGAGATGAACGTGTGCTGAACTCGGAGGTGCCATGCGTTCAGTACTTGGATCTGTCGGATCGTGAAGACGTACGACTACACTAACCACGTTGTGCTAACGCTTCCACTTTCGGTCTACGAGGGTACGTGGACACACTCTCCCCTCTCGTTTCTATGCATCACCATGATCCTGTGTGTGCGTAGGAATTTTTTTGAAATTACTACGTTCCCCAACAGTGGCATCCCAGCCTTGTTTATGCATAGGTGTATATGCACGAGTAGAACACAAAGTGAGTTGTGGACGATACAAGTCATACTGCTTACCAGCATGTCAGACTTTGGTTCGGCGGTATTGTAGGATGAAGTGGCCCGGACCACCATTAGTTGAATCGAGTGTGGCTATGCCCGGTCCTTGAGAAGGTTAAAACAACACTAACTTGACAAACTACCGTTGTGGTTTTGATGCAGAGGTAAGAACAGTTCTTGCTCAGCCCGTAGCTGCCTCGTAAAACTTGCAACAACAAAGTAGAGGACGTCTAACTTGTTTTTGCAGGGCATGTTGTGATGTGATATGGTCAAGACAAGATGCTATATTTTATTGTATGAGATGATCATGTTTTGTAACCAATTTATCGGCAACTGGCAGGAGCCATATGGTTGTCGCTTTATTGTATGCAATGCAATCGCCCTGTAATGGCTTCACTTTATCACTAAGCGGTAGCGATAGTCGTAGAAGCAAGTTTTGCGAGACGACAACGATGCTACGATGGAGATCAAGGTGTCACGCCGGTGACGATGGTGATCATGACGGTTCTTCGGAGATGGATATCACAAGCACAAGATGATGATGGCCATATCATATCACTTATATTGATTGCATGTGATGTTTATCTTTTATTCATCTTATTTTGCTTAGAACGACGGTAGCATTATAAGATGATATCTCACTAAATTTCAAGGTACAAGTGTTCTCCCTGAGTATGCACCATTGCGAAAGTTTGTCGTGCCGAGACACCACGTGATGATCGGGTGTGATAAGCTCTACGTTCACATACAACGGGTGCAAGCCAGTTTTGCACATGCAGAATACTCGGGTTAAACTTGACGAGCCTAGCATATGCAGATATGGCCTCGAAACACTAGAGACCGAAAGGTCGAGCGTGAATCATATAGAAGATATGATCAACATAGTGATGTTCACCATTGAAAACTACTCCATCTCACGTGATGATCGGACATGGTTTAGTTGATATAGATCACGTGATCACTTAGATGATTAGAGGGATGTCTATCTAAGTGGGAGTTCTTTAATAATTTGATTAACTGAACATTAATTTATCATGAACTTAGTACATGATAGTATTTTGCATGTCTATGTTGTTGTAGATAGATGTCCCGTGCTATTGTTCCGTTGAATTTTAATGTGTTCCTTGAGAAAGCAAAGTTGAAAGATGATGGTAGCAATTACACAGACTGGGTCCGTAACTTGAGGATTATCCTCATTGTTGCACAGAAGAGTTGTGTCCTAGAAGCACTGCTAGGTGCCAAACCTGCTGTAGGAGCAACACCAGATGCTATGAACGTCTCGCGGAGCAAACCTGAATGTCATGGAGCATATGAGATATTCCAGGAGTTGAAGTTAATATTTCAAGCAAATGCCCGGATTGAGAGATATGAAGTCTCCAATTAGTTCTAGAGCTGCAAGATGGAGGAGAATAGTTCTGTCAGTGAGCATATACTCAGAATGTCTGGGTATAACAATCACTTGATTCAACTAGGAGTTAATCTTCCGGATGATAGTGTTATTGAAAGAATTCTTCAATCACTCCTACCAAGCTACAAGAGCTTCATGATGAACTATAACATGCAAGGGATGGATAAGACGATTCTCGAGCTCTTCGCAATGCTAAAGGCTATGAAGGTAGAAATCAAGAAGGAGCATCAATTGTTGATGGTCAACAAGACCACCAGTTTCGAGAAAAAGAGCAAAGCGAAGAAGAAGGGGAACTTCAAGAAGAACGACAAACAAGTTGCTGTTTAGGAGAAGAAACCCAAGTCTCGACCTAAGCCTGAGACTGAGTGCTTCTACTGCAAACAGACTGGTCGTTGGAAGCGGAACTTCCCCAAGTATTTCGAGGATAATAAGGATGGCAAGGTGAACAAAGGTATATGTGATATACATGTTATTGATGTGTACCTTACTAATTCTCGTAGTAGTGCCTGGGTACTGGTTCTATTGCTAATATTTGCAACTCGAAACAGGGACTACGGATTAAGCGAAGATTAGCAAAGGACGAGGTGACGATGCGCGTGGCAAATGGTTCCAAGTCTATGTGATCGCGGTCGGCACGCTACCTCTACATCTACCTTTGGGATTAGTTTTAGACCTAAATAATTGTTATTTGGTGCCAGCGTTGAGCATGAAGATTATATCTGGATCTTGTTTAATGCGAGACGATTATTCATTTAAATCAGAGAATAATGGTTGTTCTATTTATATGAGTAATATCTTTTATGGTCATGCACCCTTAAAAAGTGGTCTATTATTTTTGAATCTCGATAGTGAAGATACACATATTCATAGTATCGAAGCTAAAAGATGCAGAGTTGATAATGATAGTGCAACTTATTTGTGGCACTACCATTTGGGTCATATTGGTATAAAGCGCATGAAGAAACTCCATTCTGATGGACTTTTGGAATCACTTGATTATGAATCACTTGGTACTTGCGAACCATGCATCATGGGCAAGATGACTGAAACACTGTTCTCCGGAAGAATGGAGCGAGCAATAGATTTGATGGAAATCATACATACTGATGTATGTGGTCTGATGAATGTTGAGGCTCATGGCAGATATCGTTATTTTCTCATATTCACAGATGATTTGAGAAGATGTGGGTATATCTACTTGATGAAACATAAGTCTGAAACATTTGAAAAGTTCAAAGAATTTCAGAGTGAAGTGGAAAATCATTGTAACAAGAAAATAAAGTTTCTACGATCTGATCGTGGAGGAGAATATTCGAGTTACAAATTTAGTCTTCATTTGGTACAATGCGGAATAGTTTCACAACTCACGCCACTCGGAACACCACATCGTAATGGTGTGTCCGAACGTCGTAATCGTACTTTACTAGATATGGTGCGATGTATGATGTCTCTTACTGATTTACCACTATCTTTTTGGGGTTATGCTTTAGAGACGGCTGCATTCACGTTAAATAGGGCACCATCTAAATCAGTTGAGATGACTCCTTATGAACTGTGGTTTGGCAAGAAACCAAAGTTGTCGTTTCTTAAAGTTTGGGGCTGCGACGCTTATGTGAAAAAGCTTCAACCCGATAAGCTCGAACCCCAATCGGAGAAATGTGTCTTCATAGGATACCCAAAAGAAACAGTTGGGTACACCTTCTATCACAGATCTGAAGGCAAGACTTTTGTTGCTAAGAATGGATCCTTTCTAGAGAAGGAGTTTCTCTCGAAAGAAGTGAGTGGGAGGAAAGTAGAACTTGATGAGGTAACTGTACATGCTCCCTTATTGGAAAGTAGTTCATCACAGAAACTAGTTACTATGACACCTACACCAATTAGTGAGGAAGCTAATGATGATGATCATGAAACTTCAGCTCAAATTACTACCGAACCTCGTAGGTCAACCAGAGTAAGATCCGCACCAGAGTGGTACGGTAATCCTGTTCTAGAGGTCATGTTACTAGACCATGACGAACCTACAAACTATGAGGAAGCGATGATGAGCCCAGATTCCGCAAAATGGCTAGAAGCCATGAAATCTGAGATGGGATCCATGTATGAGAACAAAGTGTGGACTTTGGTTGACTTGCCCGATGATCGGCAAGCCATCGAGAATAAATGGATCTTCAACAAGAAGATAGATGCTGATGGTAATGTTACTGTCTACAAAGCTCTACTTGTTGCGAAAGGTTTTCGGCAAGTTCAAGGGATTGACTACGATGAGACCTTCTCACCCGTAGCGATGCTTAAGTCTGTCCAAATCATGTTAGCTATTGCCGCATTTTATGATTATGAAATTTGGCAAATGGATGTAAAGACTGCATTCCTGAATGTATTTCTGGAAGAAGAGTTGTATATGATGCAACCTGAAGGTTTTATTGATCCAAAGGGTGATAACAAAGTATGCAAGATCCAGTTATCCATTTATGCACTGGTGCAAGCCTCTCGGAGTTGGAATAAATGTTTTGATAATGTGATCAAAGCATATGGTTTTATACAGACTTTTGGAGAAGCCTGTATTTACAAGAAAGTGAGTGGGAGCTCTGTACCATTTCTAATATTATATTTGGATGACATATTGTTGATTGGAAATGATATAGAATTTCTGGATAGCATAAAAGGATATTTTAATTAGAGTTTTTCAATGAAAGACCTCGGTGAAGCTGCTTACATATTGGGCATCAAGATCTATAGAGATAGATCAAGACGCTTAATTGGACTTTCACAAAGCACATACCTTGACAAAGTTTTGAAGAAGTTCAAAATGGATCAGGCAAAGAAAGGGTTCTTGCCTATGTTACAAGCTGTGAACTTGAGTAAAACTCAATGCCCGACCACTGCAGAAGATAGAGAGAAAATGAAAGATGTTCCCTATGCTTCAGCCATAGGCTCTATCATGTATGCAATGATGTGTACCAGACCTGATGTGTGCCTTGCTATTAGTTTAGCAGGGAGGTACCAAAGTAATCCATGAGTGGATCACTGGACAGCGGTCAAGAACATCCTGAAATACTTGAAAAGGACTAAGGATATGTTTCTCGTTTATGGAGGTGACAAAGAGCTCATCATAAATGGTTACGTTGATGCAAGCTTTGACACTGATCCGGACGATTCTAAATCGCAAACCGGGTATGTGTTTATATTGAACGATGGAGCTGTCAGTTGGAGCAGTTCTAAACAAAGCATCGTGGCGGTATCTACGTGTGAAGCGGAGTACATTGCTTCTTCGGAAGCAGCAAATGAAGGAGTCTGGATGAAGGAGTTCTTATCCGATCTAGGTGTCATACCTAGTGCATCGGGTCCAATGAAAATCTTTTGTGACAATACTGGTGCAGTTGCCTTGGCAAAGGAATCCAGATTTCACAAGAGAACCAAGCACATCAAGAGACGCTTCAATTCCATCCGCGATCAAGTCCAGGTGGGAGACATAGAAATTGGCAAGATACATATGGATCTGAATGTTGCAGACCCGTTGACTAAGCCTCTCTCACGAGCAAAACATTATCAGCACCAAGGCTCCATGGGTGTTAGAATCATTACTATGTAATCTAGATTATTGACTCTAGTGCAAGTGGGAGACTGAAGGAAATATGCACTAGAGGCAATAATAAAGTTATTATTTATTTCCTCATATCATGATAAATGTTTATTATTCATGCTAGAATTGAACTAACAAGAAACTTAGTACATGTGTGAATACATAGACAAACAAAGTGTCACTAGTATGCCTCTACTTGACTAGCTCATTAATCAAAGATGGTTAAGTTTCATAACCATAGACATGAGTTGTCATTTGATTAACGGGATCGCATCATTAGGAGAATGATATGATTGACTTGACCCATTCCATTAGCTTAGCACTTGATCGTTTAGTTTACTGCTATTGCTTTCTTCATGACTCATACATGTTCCTATGACTATGAGGTTATGCAACTCCCGATTACCGGAGGAACACTTTGTGTACCGCCAAACATCACAACATAAGTGGGTGATTATAAAGGTGCTCTACAGGTGTCTCCAATGGTACTTGTTGAGTTGGCATATATCAAGATTAGGCTTTGTCACTCCGATTGTCGGAGAGGTATCTCTGGGCCCACTCGGTAAAGCAAGCATTGTAACTAATGAGTTAGTTGTGATATGATGTATTACGGAATGAGTAAAGAGACTTGCGGCTAACGAGATTGAACTAGGTATTGAGATACCGACGATCGAATCTCGGGCAAGTAACATAACGATGACAAAGGGAACAATGTATGTTGTTATGCGGTTTGACCGATAAAGATCTTCGTAGAATATGTCAGAGCCAATATGAGCATCCAGGTTCCGCTGTTGGTTATTGGCCGGAGACATGTCTGGTCATGTCTACATAGTTGCCAAACCCGTAGGGTCTGCACGCTTAAAGTTCGGTGACGATCGGTATTATGAGTTTTTGTGTTTTGATGTACCGAAGGTAGTTTGGAGTCCTGGATATGATCACAGACATGACGAGGAGTCTCGAAGTGGTCGAGACGTAAAGATCGATATATTAGACGACTATATTCGGACATCGGAAGTGTTCCGGGTGGTTTTCGGAGAAAACCTGAGTGTCGGAGGGTTACCGGACCCCCCCCAAGAGAAATAGTGGACCTTATGGGCCTTAGTGGAGAGAGAGAGGGCTGGCCTAGGGCAGGCCGCGTGCCCCTCCCACTCTGGTCCGAATTGGACTAGGAGAGTGGGGGGCGGCACCCCCCTTTCCTTCTCCCTCTCCCTCTTCCTTTCCCCCTCCTAGTAGGAGTAGGAAAGAGGGGAGTCCTACTCCTACTAGGAGGAGGACTCCTCCTCCTGGTGCGCCTATAGAGGCCGGCCAGCCTCCCCCCTTGCTCCTTTATATACTGGGGCAGGGGGCACCTCTAGATACACAAGTTGATCTGTTGATCTCTCCCAACCGTGTGCGGTGCCCCGCTCCACCATAATCCACCTCGATCATATCGTAGCAGTGCTTAGGCAAAGCCATGCGTCAGTAGCATCATCATCACCGTCATCACGCCGTCGTGCTGACGGAACTCTCTCGTGAAGCTCTGCTGGATCAGAGTTCATGGGACGTCATTGAGTTGAACATGTGCTGAACTCGGAGGTGCCGTGCGTTCGGTACTTGGATCGGTCGGATCGTGAAGACGTACGACTACATCAACCGTGTTGTGCTAACGCTTCCGCTTTCGGTCTACGAGGGTATGTGGACACACTCTCCCCTCTCGTTGCTATGCATCACCATGATCCTGTGTGTACGTAGGAATTTTTTTGAAATTACTACGTTCCCCAACACACCCTATAGATCGAGACGGAGAGGGTAGTTCAGTACGTATCTATTTAGATCAATATAGTCGGGATTCACCAAGGAGCAATACCAAGTGGTAGGCTGCACCTGTCATGTTGGCGTAGCAACTCAAGCAGGGTCAGTCCGCACACGAAATGGAGACACACTTAACAAGACCCCTTTGGCCGACATGTGGCTCATCCACCGTCTTGTTCCATGTGCGATGCACCAAATTACAGTTTGGAGCACTGGTTGGAATTGGAGGCACCCCGGTCGTAGCGCCGCAGTAGTAGAAAATGAGCGATGAGGGGTCAAATCACAAAGCCCCACCTTTCCCGCATTAAGCTGGACGGATGAAGCAACCATCATTTCACTCTAGGGTGCAAGATCATAAAGAAAAGAGAAAACCAATGATGCGTGTGGCAGCTACCTACAGCACCCTAGGGTAGGGGTCTCCACTATAGATCATTTTTTAAAGCGCCTCCACTATAAATCGGCTTCTCCCTCGTCCTCTTGAAGAAAACCAATGATGCGTGCGGCGGTAGGGTTTGCAGGAGTACTACTACGGCGTGCGGGGCCACGTCGTAGTAAACGGGAGAGGGATTGAGTTCAAGTCGACGCATTAAATATGTGTGGGCTGCTTGGTTTTAGGGGAACGAGGCAGCATTTTGGGTTCGGGGACCAGTGGAGAAATAGTACGTACAAAAAATTCGTGGATGTAGGTTCAACCGAAAGGCAATGATGCATGGGCCTTGCATTTTAATATACCTGGGCCACGTGAAATTTGCTACTCTACTCAAAACTAGTAAGGTACACATGCATTGAACGCATGAGATTTCGAAACCAAATTATGAATAAATACACACTATAGCATGTAAAGCTTTGAGTAATATATGCATGATGTAGATGTTCGTTTAGGTCTTATAGTTCATCTCATTCAAAATCAATTAGTTTTATAAAAATGTTAAGATCCATGGGGTTGTGCATTCTAAAGCATAAAGTAAAAAACAAATAATGGCAATTCATTTAGAAAAAAAATTCAATTATGATATGGAAGGTTCTAGAACAAAGGAGAAGTGCTTGTGTCTTGAGGTTTGTGCATTATGCTTAAGTTCAACCATGGAGTCTTCTAAATTGTACACGTGTCAGATCTGGTGGAATGTTGATGATATCCAACGGCCAGTAGTGCTCGGATTTGCCATCTCTGCACTATCGGATTAGCTTCATCCAGCGACCATCTTTCAAAGTTATTCACACACTATATAGTTCTTGTGCCATAGTTGCATGTCTTGGAAAAAAACTACTAGTGGGTTGTACTACCTATTTAGGAATAGAAGATGTATACATGGAAGTTGTAGGGAAAGAGATGACATGGAGTATCTCAATTCCTATGAGTAGGGATTGGAAAAGAGATGTCATTTGGTTCACATCATAGGAACTTTTCTATTGAATCTAGAGATGACATGTATCTCAATTCCTATGAGGAGGGATTAGAAAAGAGATGTAATTTGGTTCATATCATAGGAACTTTTCTACTCCCTCCATTTTTGTATAAAAGGCCACAAACTCATATTATAGGTACCAAGGTAGAAATTAATGCCTACTTAGCCAATGTTGCAAGCTAGTCTTGTCTCCTCGCTTGACGTGTTAATTAATGTGTATTTTTCTCTTCAACACACATCAATACAACCCTCTCACTCCTCATTGGTTGATTAATGTGGTACATAAAAACCAATCTCCTCACTCCCACATGCATGCAAGGGGTATTAATGTTCTCAGTTGCTAGTACGAGGCAAACCACATCAATTTTACCTTGATTGATGTTAGTGGCCTTGTATAGATGCAAATTGTAATTTTCATAGTGGCCTTGTATACAAAAATGGAGGGAGTATTGAATATACGCTAATGTTTATTTTCCTATGAAATTATGGGAGTATAGGAATCCATTCATATGAACCAAGTGGCTCTAAAGCTATAGAAATGATATCATGTTTATTTCCTTTGAAATGTGGAGTATATGAATCTATTCCTATGAACTAATTGGCTCTAAAGGAAAAATCCTATAAAAATCATATCATATAGAGTTCCTATGATATTCCTCCACACCAAAGCATGATTGAAATTGCTCCAGGTGATACGATGGTCTTTCTTTGTAGACTCCTCTCCCATCTTTATAGTTACCTCTCGAAGATGAAAGAAATGATATATACAGGGTATTCTACATGTGCAATTTGGTACACGAAAACTCGGTAAAAGTTTGCGAGGTTTGAATTTTCAGTAAAGCTATATGCACTGCATTTTGGAATAGAGGGAGCATACGGCAGTTGCTAACACTCACGTGGAAGTTTTGTGTGTAGGAGGAGTGGCTGTTCTATCAAATGACATGGCAAAACTGACATTGTCGTATGCCGATCTAACGGTTCTTACGATGTTCGTCAGGAAAAGGCTTGTGGCGAATGTTTGTCGGATAATGATTTACGGATACATGCATTGCATTGATACGTTCCCCCTCTCTCTCACGCACACACACCCTCACGAGTCACGACTCTCCCGAGTCCTCTCGCACCCACAGTCTATCTGCAGGTAGACGTCACACACATATGTGCTCTTCACACCCTACCCTCAGAACTTCTAAAAAAAGATGTCACGCACCAGTTTATTTTAGCTCACACGTCACCCACTTATACTATTACCCTTGTGGCGAACGTTCTTTGGGCATAGTATATTGTACTCTCACGAAGAGAAGCGGTGCACGCTCGCACTAGTTCTCTCACACCCACTCGCGGGTACACGTAGGAGCACATTTTTAAGCCGGTACAACAAAATCACTCCACTATATATATAAGCAGGAGCCTTAGCGCTTGCTTTACTAGGGTTCCTCTCATTCACTCTCTCATGCTCTCCAAATCTAAGCAAGACATAGGTGGCCACACTCTCTCTCAGCTCACGGCTGGTCACAAATCCGGCCGGACAACCTCGACCGGGGAAGGGGTGTAGGTGCATCGTTCATGCTATCGTCGTCGGCGAGGGAGGAGACCAACGGCTGCCCATGCGTCCTGATCAGCTGCCGTGCCGTTCTCTCCGAGAGAGCGCCGGCTTGGGAGGGCCTCCGACCCCTTCTTCCTCCCTGCGGTATTGTGGCCAAGATGCGGCCTCCCGACGCCGTCTTTGCCACATGCCGACGACCCTCAGGTATATATTCCTTCGAAACCTGCCTTGCTCTACTGCCCCAGCTCCCCACTTGGCTTTGTGTGGATATTTTTCTACTTCTGCCCGCTGTTCCAAAGCCACCTAGACTTATACTATTATTAGAGGTAAAGCTAGTTCATACAGTTGACTCTAGGAGTTGGTTCAAATAGGGGAGAAAGTGGGAAAGCTATAGCATGAATCTAGGACTTGGTTCTAAGAGGAAACGGGGGAAAGTAGTAGATATTGGCTACCCAACCGGTCTCTTGGTTGAAAAGATGAAGAAAGCATGGTGGAGGGAGAAGGGTGGGGGAAAGTGGACCTATCTCTTGGTTGAAAAAGGAAAGAAAGTAACGGGTGTTGGGGGACAATGAAAATGAGAATGAGCAGGTCTAGATTTCCTGTGCTCACATAGGAAAATGTCACCGAGGAGATAAAAAATAGGACAAATGCGGACATGCTGCCTGAGTGTTTGCCGCTCTCGGCAACCACATCTTCCTCACCATTTTATGTCCATGCTATCCCTACGCCCATATCGCTACCGTTAATGTAAAATCAGATGAAGCATTAAGCAATGCCACCTAATGTCACTATAAGTAATGGTCTAGTGTCGTCGATAAATTGAAGCAATGCCACCACCATTTTATGAAGTGCTTCCGTCTTGCTTTATTTCCCATGAATTGTGTTTTTGCAGTTACACTTAAATCTCACACCGCTAACATTGCTTCATCCCAGTGGAACTGCACAAATTTGGTTGCACATTTACTGACCATGTGCTACTGTCATGACAGTAATACTAATGCTATTGTTCTGCATGTTAATCTAGTGGCAGTGTTGATCTGATGTGATGCTACTTACTTAAGGACACTTTCATCTTGTCAATCTAGTGCCAATTATAACACAATAGATGCTATTGTTAATCATACGCCACTGCAAAATATCTGTCACTGTTTAAATAACCGTATTTCAGATTTGCGCAAACAGGGATGTCTGTCTCCATATCGTTTCGGGATGTCTGTCTCTGTATCATTTCTATCCGCGCAATCAAAAGCACACACCTCACTTTTAGCAGAACTGCGCAAAATGAGATGGCTATCCCTCGTTGCCGTCATCTAACCACCCGTCTTCCAGGTATTCTGTCGGATGTGGGGTTCCGGCAAACCCTTAAGGTTCGAACACTGGGGTGCGCGCGAAGTCTTTCCTTCCCACCAATCTACGCCCTAGCTCGCTAAGATCTCGCGGACGAACTCGACAAACTCGCAACACAAAAAGACACAAGATTTATACTGGTTCGGGCCACCATTGTGGTGTAATACCCTACTCCAGTGTGGTGGTGGTGGATTGCCTTTAGGGCTAATGATGAACAGTACAAGGGAAGAATAGCCTGCTGTGGTTGAGGTGTTCTTGAGCTCGGTGAGCTTGTGTGTGTGAGGATGGTCTGAATGATCCGTCCCTTGCTAGGGTGGTGGCTAGTCCTGTTTATATTGTCCCTGGTCCTCTTCCCAAATATCGAGCGGGAAGGGAGCAAACAATGGCGGGCCAATTTGAAGGGGGACAGCTAGTACAAGCTATCCTAACAAAAGTGGTCTTCGCCTGCGAAAAGCTCTGTGGTGACGCCGTCTTGGGCTCCATGATGACCTCCGTCTTGCCGTCCTCCTGGTCTTGGTCTTGTTGCACCAATATAGCAACCTTTGCCCGATTCCTCGGTACTCTTCGCCTGTGCTGGCCTCCTTAGCACCAAAGAGGAAACAAGGATGCTGCGCGCGCTGGCGCATGCCTGGTGTCGTGCGTCACGGTTCACGTCATGAGGGTCTCGTGAGGTTTGCCCCGCCTTGATATCTCTGCTCCTCGTGAGCCTGCCTGGTTAGGCCACTCTAGAGGAGGCCTTGCGTCGTCCGCCTCGCGAGGCTTGGACCCTCGTGTGGGTCTTGGATGCTTTGTTGGTGAAGATGGGCCGTACGGCCTGCTGGCTCAGCCACGCCGCGGGCCGCAAGCAGGCAAGTCTGGGGACCCCCGTTCCCAGGACACCGACAGTAGCCCCCGGGAACAAGGTGCGCTCGGGCTTGGCTTCGCGGCGAAGCCAAGGGCCAACTTCGGAGCACCGCGGGCCCCAAAAGCCTGCAGCCTCGATTGCCGCGTGGTGGACGATTGGACGTGGGCGTCTCCGCTTCCCCATGTTGCCTTTGAATCCGCCTGGCTATGGGCCCCTGCCTCTTACACAGTAATTCTTCTTCCGCCACGCCCGGCTTTTCCAATCTCCCTGCTGCCTCGACGCCCTGCTCCACCTTCTCAGTCCGACCTGTGCTCCGCCTATTTCGCCGCCATGGCGCCGAAGTAAGCCGAAAAGGGGAAGAAACCCTTGTCCTCGCCAACTGCACCTCCATCCTTCGAGTCGGCGCTCGGCCGGCCTCGGGTGCTCAATGACGAGGCCATGGACAAGGTGCGCCCCATGCTTGCGTCCAGTTTCAACGAGTGGGGAGAGACGCCGGCTTGGCCCGCGTCTCGCACTAGCATGGCTCGGGCAGTTACCGAGGTTCTGATCTTCATTGATGCCCTCTGGGCTGGCCTGATTCCTCCCTTCTCTGCCTTCTTCAACGCGGTGCTCGAGCACTATCAGATCCACATGCTCCATATCGATCCTCAGGCTATGACCCTTCTCGCCGTCTTCGCCTTCGTGTGCAAGGCCATGGTGGGCATCACCCCCTCCGTGACACTCCTCCACCACTTCTTCTCGTTGCATCTCACCAGTCCCCAGCAGAGCTCAGGGTGTGTGGGCTTCCAGGTCGTGGCTGCGACAGCAGGCATGGGGATCGACTTGGAGCTCCCTTCATCCATGAGCGAGCTCCGTACGCGATGGGTGTTTGTTTACGCCGGTGTGCACAACCCTCTGCTCCAAGATCCGGTGGGGCCTGCTATTCCAAACTCCGGCTGGGGTCATCAGAAGCTCACGAGCCCCTGCCTTGCCCCCGTCTGGGCCAGGCTGAGGTGGGTGAAGGACCTTGGCATGACTGTGCCCATGGTGGTGAGGGAGTTCATCAGGCGTCGATTTGCTCCACTCCAGCGCCATTCTCACCTGATGTGGGACTTGCTCAGCAGATGGGACAACATGAGGTTTCAGGAGGAGGGGCTTCCTCTCGCTGCGTGGCAGACAGTGCTCACGGCCCTGTCAGGTGTCCCTCCACCGGACGAGATGCCCAGGAACAGCTGCATGTTGTACCGTTGCGAGAACAAGGCCACATTTGCCGTGAACATGCCTTCCTTTGATGAGTGGGGGCTGCGCCCAGTCGGCTTGGTGGGGCCTCGCGAGAACCCCGTCATCATGGTCCCCTTCTTCATCGCCGGTGCCGGGCTCGCCCCAAGTGACGGTGCGGGGGAGCGAGCTGCGACGGAGGCCGGCGACTCAGGTGCTGAGGAGCACATGCCAGGTGGTGATCCTGAGGCGTCGGTTACCAAGGAGACGCGGCATGCGGCTCTCGAATCTGGGCTCCGGAGCCTCGGGAGGTCGCAGTGGGGAGGAGCCGGGCTGTTCACCTCAGCCGGGCTCCCCTGAGGCCATCCCTCCTGAGTCTTCTCCGGCTCCGCCGCGCACCGGCCGTCACGTCCAGCGCTTTGGTCGCCTTTGTGTGGACTTCGAGGAGCTCCGCAAGAGGAAGGGAACCCCCGGCGGCAGCAAGATCTTCGGGCCGTTGAAGCGACAGAAGTACATCGCTATTGACGCATAAGTATCTCCTCATCGTGGCTTTTTGCGTGTGGTCTTCTTATCCTAACTCCTGTCCTCCAGGGCTCCTTCTGCTGAAGCTGCTGTGTCTCCCGAGAGGCGGCCTCCTCCTTCATCAACTCCCCCGTCGGTATTGAGCGTTGCTGGCCTGCTTGCTGCCCCTGGAACAGGGTCGGTCGGAGGAGCGTCCCCGCCTTTGGGACGTGCTGAGTCCGTGGTTTCGCCGTCCCTCGCCCACGGTCTGGCGTGGAGCTCGGCGGGCATGTCCAAGGCTCCTCCTCTGCTCATGAGCAGTCGCTGGCTGAGCTTGGTCTTCGGTTCCTCTTCAAGCAGCGAGCCTCGTTCTGCTTGGGCTCCTCACGAGGATGGGCTGACGTCAGGCACGGTGCCAGCCCCCAGCCCCCAACCGGGAGGTGGTGCGCCACTTGATGCTCCACCTGCAGCCCCCGAGGTGGAGCTCGAGGCAGGTCGAGCATTCGAGCTCGAGCGTGGGTGCAGCGTAGTCCGCCACGAGCTCTTCCAGGAGGCGATGGGCACGATGAGCCGCCTTGGCGAAGAGCTTGCGGGTGTCGACTTACGTCTTGAGGCTGAAGGTGTTCGGTTGGTGGAGGAGCGACGTAAGATGTGAGTGGCCATCAACCTCGGTCGCTATCAGCGCGACCTCAAGAACGCAAAGGCCGAGGCATCCCTCAAGATTTCCAATGAGGCCCGCTCGCGAGCTTTGGAAAGCTCACGAGGCCGATCATCGCCGCGAGGCTGCGGAGGAGCGTGTGTGGGGGCTTCAGGCCTGGAGTGCGTCCCTTGAGCAGTAGGTGGAGGCGCGCGAGGCCGCTCTTGCATCGCTGAGGGGGACGCCTGCGGAGGAAGAGGAGGTCCGGCAGCGCGAGGAGGCGCTGGCCCTGGAAGCCGTGGAGCGCAGCCTCGAGCTCGAGCGACTGGAGATGAGGGAGCGTCAAGGCGCTCAAGCAGAAGATGTCATCGGGGCCCGCGAGGCCGGAGTCGAGGAGGAGATCAATCACCGGGTGGCCGAGGTTCGCGCAGATCTGGAGCGGGGGTACGACTTGAAGCTGAAGCTCGCCGGTCTGGAGGGTGTGGACAGGGCTGCTGCCCTCAGGCCCAGGTTGCACGAGGCCGAGAGGCACACGGAGGCCACAGCCGCCGCCCTGGTTACGGCGCAGGAGGACTTGGCCTCCGCCCGCGCCGAGCTGCTTTCCCTCCGGAGACGAGTTGACGACGCCGAGGCCGTCGCACAGCAAAACAGGGAGGAAGTGCTCCAACGCCGAATGCTGGAGCGCGAGCATGCTCCTATGCTTCAAGATCTTCGGAATAGGGCCAACACCGCCCTGGGTTATATCTGCGACGAGAACGCCCCGGCCCCTCATTCGAATGACTACGCCAGCCACCTGATCTTCTTCACCGAGGTGGTGACATGCATGGAGGCTCAATCTGCTAGAGCCCGGCAGCTTGTGGAAGAGAGGGGTCGTGGCCTGCTTCAGCGCGCCTTCTCCCGTGTCATCAACCATCTTCTGAATGCCGACCCCAACTTCGACTTCGACGCCGCCATTGCCCCCGTACCCACGGCCGTCCGAGGTGACCTGGTGCGTTGGGAAGAGGACCATGTCGACGCGTTGGTCAGGGCCTTCACCTCGGTGGATGACGCGGTGGTGGTCGTCGCGGATGAAGGTGACGTGGTCGATGACGGCGATGGGGGCGTCGCCGACGGCGACGGCGATTCCGACGAAGATGATGACGACGCGAGTGACGCGTCCGCGGGTGATGTAGCGAGTGATATCTCTGGCTGATCACATGTTCGCCTGTTGTTTCATCCTGCACGCAAAACTCGGGCGTGGCCCTTGGAAGACTTGTAAGAGCATTTTGAGAGGGGGAGCCCCTCGTGTAAGCAAATTGCATTTTTTTTACTTTCCCATGTGATGTGGGTATATGTCCTCGTGAGCTCATGAAGCCGGGGTGAGTTTCCCGAGGTGGTGTACCTTAGTCAGCGCCAGCTTAGGGCTAGGTAGCGAGGCGACGAGTTCCTGAGAATCCCGCGGAGCTTACCACCCCGTTTGAGGGGGCGCCGTAAGAGGTGAGCACCAGGCGTAGTGCTAGCACGTGCTTGATGAGCGTGTGCTTTGCGCGGTCCGGCTCGCGAGGAGCTTTCTGAGGAAAAGGCGATGGACAAGAGTCCCAAACCAAACGAGATCTAGAAGGCAAGAAACGGCTCAAACAAGAAAAGGCACCCCCCGCGTGCATCGATAAAAATTAAGCTTCAACTTAAGTCTAGATCCAGAAAGCAAAGCCATAGAAAGAGAGATCCAAAGCAAAAGGCTGCGTCCGGCAGCTAGTCTAGTCTTCGGGTTTTCAAGTCTTCTCACCAGCGCGGAGCTAAGTGCTGCCACTAGGCGTGGGAGGGAGCCCCAAGGCCTGAGGCCGGCGCTCCTGAGACTCCGGGGCGTGTACAGCCCCAACTCATTATTACGTGAGAGTGTCACGAGCCGCGAGATTCACAGGCACCAAGCCTTCTTCATAGGTACTGGCCTTGCTTCATATCGCTAGTCGAGGGTCCCGCCTTGCACCACCTCGACCTCCTTTGAGCCGACCGGTCACTAGGATGACACAAAGGAGGGAAAGGGGACGCCAGTGGTTCCCTCGGCGACCACGGGTCCTCTGCCGGGGGAAGGGTTGTCGAAGCCACCTCGGCAGAGGGCCTACCTCCGGGTGTCCCCTAGTTTCGCGTGCCTTGGGGAGGGGCCTTGCTCGTGGCTTCCTCCCGGCGGCCCCCAGCATGTCTCCCTTGTCGGAACGGGCGCCGCCGTGCCAGGGTCGTCGATCGACGCTGCAACCTGATTCATCTGTAGCCCATGGTTAGCATAAGCCTGTTCCTGAGAGATTAGCGGTACCCTGTAGTTGCCGTTGTCGGCACGACCGTTGTGGTTCTCCGTCGGTTCTTGGAAGGCTTCGACTCCTAGCGCCCCCTCTCCCCAATCTTCTCCAATGAATGAGCCTGGGTCGTCCTCTGGTGCGTACCCTTGGTCCATCATGCGGGGCACGTTGTAGCGACCCGACCCGAATGGATCAAGTCTCTGTGCTTAGGTGTCATCCCTGGATCGGTATGCTGACACACACAGTACTCGAAGGATTTATAACAGAGGTAAATCACATGTATAAAGTAACGTAAATACTATTACCTCAATCCAATTAGCGGAAGCAACAAGGTTGTGGATTCCCATCAACACCAACGGCAAAGTTGAGAGTAGAAATCGTAACCCTAATGTATCACTTACTCGTCGTAAGAAACCTGCAACATAAGACGTTGCAGCCCGAAACGGGTCAGTACATTGAATGTACTGGCAAATTCACACCATAGAGAATGATGAACAATGGCTATCACTACATGCATATTTGGCTGGTGGAAAAGCTCTATGGTTATAAGGTTTTTGCGTAAAGCCAATTTTTCCCTACTGCAAAGCAATACATTTTAATTAACTATCATGGTGGTTGTTGAACATTGAGAATGGTTGACAGCATTCTCAATCCCAATTAAGTAACGTCATTAAACCCAACAATATTCATTTAAAGTAACGTGATGAGATCAACAGGATAATCCAAGAGCTAGATACTCAAGATGTCCATAACCGAGGACACGGCTAATCATGATTAGTTTGTACACTCTGCAGAGGTTTGCGCACTTTTCCCCACAAGACTCGATCGCCTCCGTTTGATTTCTCGCACTACAGGGTGTTTGAGAAACGGATGACCGAGACATAGTCTTTCAGAAGCGCTAGCACCTTACGATCGGGTAGACCGTACCACCTACAACCCCTACATCTGCTAGTCTACCACTGTAAGAGTTCGCACAACTTAGTCAACTATGCCAGAGCCCATAATGGCTTGTGGCTGCACACGGAAGTTTCTAGCATGAAAGATCTTATGATCCCTTTGAGCCTGGGTGGCGGTCCAAAAAAAAACAGGCAAGTCCTGATAGACATCAGGTGCCTCAATCCGCCCAGATGTGTGTTTAAGTTGCCACCTTAGATAAACCATTAAAATTATCAACTCACATCTGTCATGGAAAATCACTCACCCAATCCACGTCTACTAGCATAGCATGGCATAATAAGCAAACGTAGAAGTAACTCCCAAAGGTTTCATAATAATACAGGTAATAGGTACTACCTCATCTACTTCCCATCCCACAGTTTAATTAGATCCTAATCATGCAATGTGTTGAGGATTGATCTAATGCAATAAAACATGGGTTGTAGAAAAGGTATGATCAAAGTGTGAACTTGCCTGCAAGGTTGATGAAGATGATTCGCACTCAAAATATCTTGATAGATCTACTCGTCACACTCCGGTCAATCTATCGTAAGAAAGCAATAGTAACCACACAATAAGTACTCATCTAATGCACAGGTAAAACTCGAACAAGAGAACGAACCAGATAGTTCAACTTAAGAACTCCGGTTGCAAAGAAAGAACGAACCGAACAAAGAAACGGAAAACAAACGGTGGAAGAAAACAACTCGGTTCTAGCAAGTGGAACTAGGTCAAATTTTACCGGGGCAAAAACTTGTTCAAGTTGATTAGACGGAACGGTGGTTTCGAGACGAAACTCCAGGCGCTTGAATTACCTGATTCCGATAAACGGGCGAGAGGATAAACTAGAACGAAGATCGGATCTGAGATCACGATCACGGAATAAATCCGACGAAAAGAAAGAGACGAACTGTTAAACGAACGGGCGTCGTTAACCGGGAATAATCGGTGATCACGTTCGTTGAGACGAACGGTCCGAAAGAAGAACGAAAACCGATCTAGGGTTTCGGAAAAGAAACCGAAAAAGATAACGGAAAACCGATCTAGGGTTTCGGAAAAGAAACCGAAACGAAGAATCGGAGAGAAAAACCGGAAAAGAAAACCGGAACGGTTTCTTTTAAAAGAACCGAACCGCGGGGAAGAAAAAGAGAGGCGCGGGGCTACCTCCGGCAAGGCGGGGCGAACGGTGGCGATGGCGGCGTGCTAGGGCGGCGGCGGCGGCGCTATAGGGGCGGCGGCGGCGGGTCAGAGGCGCAGGGTGGGGCACGGCTTGGGGAGGAGAGGGGGTTTGGGTTTTTGGTGTGAGGAGAGGGGGGTCTATGGGGGTATTTATATAGGTGAGGGGGGGTTTACTTGGGGTAGGGGGCAAGAAAAAAAAAGTAGGAAAAGGAAAAACGAAACAAAGGAAAGGGGAGGGGCTAACCAGAGTCCTAGAGGGACTCGGCTAGAGGCGAGGCGGCGGCCTGGCGCTCTGCGCCTGGCGCTGGCTGGGGGCGGTGGCTGGCTGGGCCTTTGGCCCGGCTGGCCTGCTCAAATTTTTTTTAACTGATTTCGCGCGCAGAAAAACAAGAAAAAGAAAAACTAAACAGGCTCCAAAAACCCTAAAGTAAAATTTCCCCGACTCCTAAAAATGAGTCGAACAAAATGAACTTTTCTACAGACCTAAAATGCAATTTTCGAAAACGCGCATTTTTCCCTATCCAAAGAAAAACAAACAAACACCGGAAAACGAAATTCGATCTATTTATTAAATCTTCATTTTTCCTATATTTTGGGAAAGTCATATTATTCCCTCTCTCATATTTTGATATCGGAAAAATAATTGAAGATGAAATAAATAAATAAATCAAATGATCCTCTTTTCAAATTCGAGAAAACTCTCAAATATGAAAATAACGAAATCTCCAACTCTCTCCGAAGGTCCTTGAGTTGCGTGAAATTTCTAGGATCGACCAAAAAGCAAGAAAATAAGGTATGCATGATGATCTAATGTATAACATTCCAAATTGAAAATTTGGGATGTTACAAACCTACCACCCTTAAAAGGAATCTCGTCCTCGAGATTCGGAGAGGCTAGCAAGAAAAGGTTAGGGTTTGGGGGTCTTCTCAAAATCCATCGATCATGACACGGTGTCTGGGGTGCTACAACCCTTAGAATCATTGTTACGGTTCCATCGAAACTCATATACTTCATCCATATTGTTAACAGTGTCGGTCTTCTCAAATCCTCGAGAAAATTTCTCCACTAAGCTCTTCCGGTAACGGCATAACCTTTTTCCTCAATTCTTTTGTCCTTTCCTCTTGGTAAGCTTATTCCGAGATTTGGTCTTCTTAGCTGATGGGTCTGGCGCCATTACTAAACAACTATCGATATCTCATGGTGGTCAACCATTTATGGTTTCTCCTGCAGGAAATGGTCTGGGTTGATCCTCACCGTATATCCTACGGTTGGCAACAACTGTCGTGTACAAGGGAAAAAAATACTTATACTATTCTAAGGTTTAAACAGAGTTTTGATCGTCGTCTCTCTACTATAGGTAAGTCACTCAGATTTACCATCCCATATATCAAGGCGAATAATAAGAGTAAGTCGGTATGGTGATCAATCCATCCCGCACCCAAATCATTACCTTGTATACGGTTTAGCGAATCTCGCATTCTAACACTCGGTCATCCTCACAAGCATTGCAGAATTTCTCTTGTCGACGAACCAAGTTCGGATAAATCCATAGATTCTGCAAGCCAAACAACCATCTATCGTTCCTTCACAACTCTCAGGTTTTGCGTTACTCCTATAAGATCGTCTATCGATAAGGGCATATCCTCTTCCAGGGTTTTTCCTTCAGTAAGAGTGCGCTTGCTTCTTGGAAGGTCTTGGGGCCTGTGGGTTATGGCACATCTCATCACTTGCAAACCTTGAACTCTTCATCGGGGCAGCGGATCTCAAATCCAACATCCAACTTCCAGCTTTCCCAGTATACTTAAATCCATCCAATTGTACTGTCTTCCTTCCTTCTATTGGCTCCAAACTAGGACATGTTTACTCAGACTCATCATGGAGTTTTCCATTGATCCATATTTCCAACATCATACCTCCTTTATATCCAATAGTACTTCATCTCTTCATCCTCGTGGGATATCCCTCATACCGAGGTAAAAAAAACTTATACTTATGAAGTCCATACTCTACTTCGTGGAACATCATTATCCTTTCCAGGGTCAAGCGTCCTTACAGGGGAATATTGGCCATCTCTGCATGGCACTCCTTCAACTGGGAAATGTTAAACACATCTTGAACTCCTGACAGTCCTTCGGGTAACTCCAACTTGTAGGCCACTTCTCTCATACGCTCCAAAACTCGGTATGGTCCTACAAATCTCGGGGCTAACTTTTACCTTAACTCCAATTCGTTTAACTCCTCGCAGAGGGAACACATGAAGACATGCTCTGTCTCCAATTTCATAGACTACCTCCTTGAGTTTTTGAGTCTACATAACTCTTCTGCCTGGTGTCGGAGTAAATGGCCATGGGTAGCCTAGCCGGCTTCCCCTGGCACTTGTGCAAAAATTACGAGCCCGCCCGGCTCTCAAAAATCCAAGACACGGGGCCGCCTTCCCCCCGCCGGCTGCGATCTAGGCCGGCTTTGGGAAGGCGGTCCGACTTCAACCTTCATGAGAGGGCCGACTCCAAGAAGCCGGCTACGAGAAAGCCGACTCCTTCAAGCCGGCTCCCCATAAAGTAGTCAAGACCGTACCCACAAAGTTTGCACCCACCTAACGGCGGTGCGACGGGGCATGGCTACAGAAAAGCCTGCCACCCCCGAATCCCGGAGCACGCCTGGCACAGTGCGCCGTACGAGGTAGGCATGACCCGTCCGGCGCAGCACTGTTGCCATGTTGACCCTGGCGTCACCCACGACGGGCCGCCAGCGTGGCCCACAGGCAGTGGGCCCCGTAGAGCAGGGAGACGGCCGAAGGCGGCCGCGCTTCCAACCAGCCGGCCCAAGGTGGAGCCGGCTCCGCCAGCCGGCCCGCCGCTTCCCTCGAAGAGGACGCCCCATTAAGGAGACAAGACGCGGTAAGGCTACAGCGATCACCCGGCAGGCGGCGGTACTGTAGCCGCGCTTGCCACGATGAAGCTCACGTCAGCAAGATGAAGCCACAGTGACCAAGGAGTTGACAGCCGGCGGGCCCCAGCAGTCGGCGCAGAAGCCGGCGAGTGCAGTCACAGACGGCTGGGCCCGCGCCCAGCCGGATTACCATTGTACCCCCGGGGGGTAGGCCTATATAAACCCCCCGGGGCACCCATGCAAAGGGTTGGACCCCCCGCTAGTTCTAGATACCATACAAGGAGGAGAAGCAGGCTAGCTGTTCCCTTTCTTCCTCCCCCTCCCCCAAAACAGCTCAAGGAGCGTCGTGTAGCTACTCGATTCATCTAGTGAGCATGCGGAGACCCCGCAGAGCAGCAGTAGGGGAGTTATCTCCTCGGAGAGCCCCGAAGCTGGGTAAGATCCGCCGGCGAGCACGCCTTCGCCTCATCCCGCTTCCAGGCACCGGCGACGTCTTACTGGTTCCCACAAAGATAAGCCACCCGTTGGCATATGTCGCACCTACCACCCGACATTTGGCGCCCACCGTGGGGCCAGGCGCACCGTCGCCCGGAGACCTGTTCTGGACGGGAACCCTCTTCCTCCCCAGCGAGCGTAGCCAGCCCGGCACACCCGATGGCGCTTGCCATGACGCGCTGCAAGGCGTCGCCAGCATCTGTGCGGCAAGCGGCCTCGCCGATCTCTCCGACGAGCTCGCCTCCGATGCGGGCGCTGACCGCCTCGCCAACTTTCTCGGCCAGCTCCACGTCTCCAGCGAGCCCGCTGCGGACCTGGAGTCGGTTGGTTCCACCGACCCGATGCCTGTCGACTCCGACACGGCCTCCTACGGCGCCTTCCCCGCCAACGTCGCGGTCTACAACGACCCGCTTCCCCGAGCCGACGGCCACAATGCCGTCGCCGCCGAAGTGATGGTTGTCGGCCACAGCGGCCCGGCCGACGAGAGCGCCCGCGACGCCTCGCGCGCGGCGGCCCACGACCTGTCCGCTCCTCTCCCGGCCGACGCCGACGACGAAGCCCTGGAAGCACGCCGCCTCGCCCTCCTCGCAGAGGGCCGGAGGCTGGCCTCCGTAAGACGCCTCACTGAGGCCTACCGGCGCGAGGCTGACTGCGCCGCCTTCGGCACGCCAGCCCCGAGCGGGCCAAGCCGGGCCGGCCTTGTCAAGCAACGCGGCGCCGTCATCGCCGATGCACCGGGAGTCGACCGCCCGGTCTATGCCACTCCGCTCGAGAACTTGCGTGCCGCCCAGGCGGCCGTAGACGAGCTGGACGGCCTGGAGCCCGAAGACCTTCCCCACATGACCCGGCGCATCCAGCAGTTGATCAACGCTGCCACGCAGCGGCACGAAGCCGACGCTCGCGGGGAAAGCCTTCCCCCGCGCTGAGAGCACGGCACGACGTCCCGGACACCGACTACGAGTGATACCCGCGCGCGACGCGAGAAGGAGCCGGCTACCAGCCGCCGCCGGACCCGGATCTCCATCGAGCGGGATGCGGACGGCTATCCCCGAGCCATGGAGTGGCGGCTATCCCCGAGCCATGGAGTGGCGGGGCGACCCGCCTCCGACCCGTGGAGAGAGATACCCCGCCTCACCGCCAGTGGCGCACCCGACACTCAGCGGCCGACTGGGCCACCGCGAAGGAATCGGCGAGAACGACGCCCGCCATCGGCTCGACCGCCTGGCACGATCCCTGGCATTGGAAGAAGAAGATGATGCCGGCCCGCCTTGCTTTGGCCCCCGCATCCGCGACGAGCCCTTTCCCAAAGGGTTCTCGCTCCCAAGAGACGCGCCCAAGTACAACGGCTCCGTGAAGCCGGAAGATTGGTTGATCGACTACTCCACCGCAGTTAGCATAGCCAACGGCAACCGGCGAGTCGCTGTGAAGTACGTGCCCCTCATGCTGCAAGGCACGGCGCGGACTTGGCTCAACAGCCTCAAGCCGCGTAGCATCAACAGCTGGCTAGACTTCACAGAAGCCTTCATCCGCAACTTCACCAGCACCTACAAGCGGGCTCCCAAGCCCAGACAGCTCTCCTTGTGCGTGCAAGGCCCTGCCGAGTCCACTCGCGATTACCTCACGCGTTGGGCCGAGCTCCGCAACTCCTGTGAAGGGGTGCACGAGGTACAAGCCATAGAATACTTCACAGCCGGATGCCGAGAAGGCACCCTCCTCAAGCACAAGCTCCTCTGCGACGAGCCGGCTACTCTCGACGAGCTTTTGGACATAGCGGACAAGTACGCCACCGCCGACTCCTCGATGAAGACCGAGCTTCGGGTAGACGCGTCCGGGAAGGTGCTCAACCCGGCGCCCAAGACGCCGGCTGGAGAGCCCGGCCGACACCCCAACTCGAACGACAACAAGCGCAAGGGCCCTGTGCCGCCTCCCGCTAGCCGGCAGGTGGCCACGGTCGAAGATGCGCCGCCTGAAGAACGACCGGCGCCCAAGAAGCCCAAGGGCGGCAGGCCGGCTTGGCAGCCCGCCTTCTCCTACGAGCAAACCCTCGACGCCCCTTGCAAGTTCCATAGCAGCGCGAAGCCGTCGAACCACACGACCCGGAAGTGCAACTGGCTCACCCGAATCTCTAAAGGCGAGGGGCTCTTGCCGCCTCCGCCTGCCGGCCCGCCGCCTCCGCCTCCGGCCGCTCGGCCCGCAGTCGGAGCCGTGCATGACGAGTTCCCTGATGAGTAAGAAACCTACGTCGTCTTCACCAGCCAGCCCGAAGACCGGCGCAGCAAACGCCGAGAGCACCAGGAAGTCAGCGTGGTCGCTGCCAACCCCGCTGAGCACATGCATTGGTCAGAAAAGCCCATCAGCTGGAGCCGGGCCGACCACCCGGAGGTGATGCCGTCTCCCGGCTCTTATGCTCTGGTCCTGGAAGCCACCCTTGCAACGGATAGATGCTCCGCCCGCTTCTCTCGTGTATTGATAGACGGCGGGAGCAGCATCAACATCTTGTATCGTGACACCCTGGAGAAGTTGAACGTCAAGACAAAACAGCTCACGCCCACTCGGACAGTGTTCCACGGCATCGTACCCGGCCTGTCATGCGCCCCCATTGGCAAAATCAAGATTGATGTACTTTTTGGGGACAAGGAGCATTTCCGCCGGGAAGCGATCTGGTTTGAGGTGGTGGACCTGGAGAGCCCTTACCATGCATTGCTGGGCCGACCTGCCTTGGCCAAATTCATGGCGGTTCCCCACTATGCATACCTCAAGATGAAGATACCAAGCATCAAAGGCGTCATCACCGTAGCCGGCGACTACAAGAAGTCCTCCGAGTGCGCCGCGGCCAGCAGCCGGCTGGCCGAGTCCCTTGTGATCGCTGAAGAGAAGAAGATGCTGGACCGAGTCGTGGCCATGGCCGGCAAGCAGTCGGCCGTGTCCCCCGACCCCAAGGAGCAGGATGATCAAGGATCTTTCCAGCCGGCCAAGGAGACGAAGAAGATACCCCTTGACCCCGAGCATCCAGAGAGGTTTGCCGTCATCGGGGCAAACCTGAACAGCAAATAGGAAGGCGAGCTCGCCGATTTCCTCCGTGAGAATCGGGACATCTTCGCATGGTCCCCCAAGGACATGCCGGGTGTTCCGAGGAAATTCGCCGAGCACAAATTGCATGTTCGAGAAGGCGCGAAGCCGGTCAGACAACCCCTTCGCCGGCTGTCAGAGGAGAAGCACAGGATTGTAGGGGAGGAGATAGCCCGGCTCTTGGCGGCCGGCTTCATGATGGAAGTTTTCTTTCCAAAGTGGCTCGCCAACCCGGTCCTCGTGTTGAAGAAGAATAACAAGTGGCGCATGTGTATAGACTACACAAGCCTCAACAAGGCCTGCCCCAAAGATCCTTTCGCCCTGCCAAGGATAGACCAAGTGATAGACTCCACAGCCGGATGCGAGCTGTTGAGTTTTTTGGATGCTTACTCTGGATATCACCAGATAAAGCTAGACCCAGATGACCGCCTTCATCACGCCGTTCGGAGCCTTCTGCTACCTGACTATGACATTCGGCTTGAGAAATGCCGGTGCCACCTTCCAGCGTTGCATGCAGAAGTGTCTCCTCAAGCAGCTCGGCAGGAATGCCCATGTTTATGTGGACGACATCGTGGTGAAGACGGAGAAGCGTGGCACCTTGCTGGAAGACCTCACGAAAACATTTGAGAACCTGCGCCGGTTCCAAATCAAGCTCAACCCCGAGAAATGCGTGTTCGGGGTGCCAGCCGGCTAGCTCCTAGGCTTCCTGGTCTCCGAACGCGGCATCGAATGCAACCCAGCGAAGATCAAGGCCATCGAGAGAATGGCGATCCCCACCAAGCTTCGAGACATTCATAAGTTCACCGGGTGCCTAGCCTCCTTGAACCGCTTCATGAGCCGGCTCGGAGAAAAGGCCCTCCCCCTCTACCGCCTCATGAAGAAGAGCACTCACTTCGAGTGGAACGACCAGGCCGACCAAGCTTTCCACGAATTGAAGAAGATGCTGGCCACGCCGCCTGTCCTCGCAGCACCGACTGAGAAAGAGGCCATGCTCCTTTACATCGCTGCAACCAGCCGGGTGGTCAGCACCGTCATCGTAGTCCAGCGCCCGGAAGAAGGCCGAGCCCAGCCGGTCCAGAGGCCGGTGTATTATTTGAGCGAGGTGCTGTCCGCCTCAAAGCAGAACTACCCGCACTACCAAAAGATGTGTTACGGTGTGTACTTCACCGCCAAGAAGCTGAAGCCCTACTTTCAAGAGCATCCCGTCACGGTCGTACGCACTGCCCCGCTAGCCGAGATCATAGGCAGCCGGGATGCATCCGGCCGGGTCGCGAAATGGGCAATCGAGCTGGCCCCTTACACAATCTTCTACCAACCCTGCACCGCCATCAAGTCCCAAGCGCTGGCCGACTTCCTCGTCGACTGGGCCGAGACCCAGTACCTGCCGCTGGCTCCAGACTCCACCCATTGGCGCATGCACTTCGACGGGTCCAAGATGCGCACCGGCTTGGGAGCCGGCATCGTCCTTACCTCTCCCAAAGGCGACAAGCACAAATACGCGCTACAGATCCACTTCGCCGCCTCCAACAATGTGGCGGAGTACGAGGCGCTCATACACGGGCTCCGGCTTGCCAAAGAGCTTGGCATCCGCCGGATCCTATGTTATGGCGACTCGGACCTGGTAGTCCAGCAGTCATCCGGTGACTGGGACGCCAAGGACGCGAACATGGCGAGCTACCGTTTCCTGGTCCAACAACTCAGCGGATACTTTGAAGGGTGCGAGTTCCTCCAAGTACCTCGAGCCGACAACGAGCCAGCCGATGCCTTGGCCCGAATAGGCTCCACCCGGCAAGCAATTCCAACTGGCGTCGCTCTACAATGCCTATTCAAGCCGTCTATCAAGCCGTCTCCGGAATCCGATTCCATCTTCGTGCCGCCTGACCCCGATGCGGCCAGGTCCGGCTCGAAGAATCAAGTAGCCGACCTCAAGACCCCTGTAGCCGGCCCGGGGACTTCGGCAGCCGGCTCGGGGACTGCGGTAGCCGGCCCGGGGGCTGCACCAGCACTACAGCCGGCGGCCGACTCCAGCACCTCACCGCCCAGCCCGCCCACCCTAGTGGCAGTAGCCACTTTGGCAGTAGAAGAAATTGCGGCTCCATCTTGGGCTCAGTCCATCCTCAACTTCTTAGTGAACCAAGACCTGCCGGCCGACGAAACAGAAGCAAGACAAGTCCAGCGTCGAGCCGGAGCGTACACAATCGTCAATAGAGAACTACTCAAGCGCAGCGTCACCGGAGTCCTCCAGCGATGCGTCGAGCAAGAGAAGGGCATTGCAATCCTCGCAGACATTCACCAAGGAGAGTGCGGCCACCATGCGGCCTCAAGATCACTTGTCGCCAAAGCCTTCCGCCATGGTTTCTTCTGGCCGACTACTTTGGACGACGCCAAAGAACTAGTCAAGCATTGCAAGGGATGCCAGCTCTTCAGCTCCAAGCAACACATGCCGGCCACGGCACTCAAGACCATTCCCCTCACTTGGCCCTTTGCCGTTTGGGGACTGGACATGGTGGGCCCATTCAAGACGGCGCGCGGCGGCATGACGCATCTGCTTGTCGCCGTGGACAAGTTCACCAAGTGGATTGAAGCAAAGCCGATCAAGAAGCTGAATGGGCCGACTGCCGTGACCTTCATCACAGACATAACAACTCGGTATGGCGTGCCGCACAGCATCATCACCGACAATGGCACGAATTTCGCCAAAGGAGCCTTGGCACGTTTCTGTGCAGCCCAAGGCATCCGGCTGGACTTAGCGTTCGTCGCCCATCCGCAGTCAAACGGCCAGGTTGAGCGAGCCAACGGCCTCATCCTCTCCGGCATCAAGCCCCGATTGGTTGTACCTCTGGAGTGCTCGGCCGGCTGTTGGCTCGATGAGCTGCCGGCTGTCCTCTGGAGTCTGCGCACTACACCCAACAAGTCAACCTGCTTCACCCCCTTCTTCCTTGTGTACGGTGCCGAGGCGGTCATCCCAACTGACATCGAATTCGACTCGCCTCGAGTAACCATGTACACGGAAGCGGAGGCCAAGGAAGCACGAGAAGACGGCGTCGACCTGCTGGAAGAAAGCCGGCTGTTAGCTCTCAGCCGGTCTGCAATTTACCAGCAGGGTTTGCGCCGCTACCACAGCCGGAAGGTCAGGCCAAGATCTTTCCAAGAGGGCGACCTTGTGCTCCGGCTGATTCAGCGAACAGCCGGCCAGCACAAGCTCTCAGCCCCTTAGGAAGGCCCTTTCGTCATCAGCAGAGCTCTAGGCAACGACTCCTACTACCTGATCGACGCACAGAAGCCGAAGGCACGCAAAAGAGACGACTCCGGCAAGGAGTCAGAACGGCCATGGAACGCCAACCTCCTTCGAAGATTTTACAGTTGAAAGGCAGTATGTATCACGCTAACTTTTGTATTAAGTACAAGACAATAGGCTCCCCGAGGAGGGCTCGGGGACTGCCATCCCTTATTTATGAATGAAAATATCATGCTTGTCGCATCATTTACTTATTCTGTCTAGCACCGAGTCCGACTAGTCGGCTCGAGGACTGGCCGACTGAAGTTATATTAGAAGTCCTACCCGCAGTCAGACAAGTAGTGTGCCGGCTCTCAAGCCTTCCCTTGCCAAAGTCGCAGTTCGAAGAACCGGCTGTCTGACTGACAAGGGTCAAAGGTAGAAACGACCGCCCACATGAAAAACGGCTAGGGACTAACGGATTAATATATAAAGCCGGTTTCTCCCACACCGTCGACCGGCTACCAGAGCAGCCGGCCGGCCGGTTTCCATTCACTTTACTTTAAACCCAAGAAAGCTCAAGTACTTGCCTCCCCAAAGAGGGAAGGCGGCAAAGGAAAAGGCTAAGGACAAATAAGCATACGTGAATGGAAACCAAACATGCACGTGATAATATTTACATAAAAAGACCTCCAAGAGGCCAGCATTCAACATAGTTTGGATACAGCCCCAGTGGGTGGAACTGCGAAACTTAACAAAAGATTGTTCAAAGACAACAAAGCAGGAAAGATAAAGACGGCAGGTCAGGCTGGCGGAGCGGCCGACTAGTTGGCGGAGACGGTCGCGCCGGCTGAAGGAGCGGCCGGCTGACGAACTTCGGCTTGGTCGCCGCCTCCCGCAGAGGGCGCGCTTCCACGCGCCTCGTTGCTGGAGGCACGGTCGGCCTGAGGTCGGCTGGTTGTTCCACCAGCCGGCTCGACGTCTCCGCCGTCGTCGTCTTTGTCCTCTTCACCCTCGTCGCTGGAGGCGATCTCCTCCGCCGAGTCCTCGCCCACCGCCGGGTTCAGCCCGAACCACTCCTCCGGCTGCGCGACACCGTCATCATCGATTTCGGGTGCGAAAACGCTGATGTCGGTGCACTCGGTGATCGTTGAAGCTCGCTGGGCGATAGCCGGCCTCACCTCCTCCAGCTCCGCGTCGGCCTCCATCCGCCAAGTATGCAGCTGGTCCAGGCTCAGTCCTGGGTACCAAGCCCGTACGAATTCCAACGCCCGCCCGGCTCCGAGGCGGGCCGCTGACACCTTCCAAGCCTCGAAGCATCCGACTGCGACTTCCAGCCAGTCGGCAGTTCGGCTCGGGGTGCGGGGGATCGTCTCGCCAGGCCAGAGGGCGGCCAGCACCTGCGCCCCCGCACGTTGGAGCCGGCGGAGCATCCGGTGGGCCGGCTGCAGCCGCGCCTGGACAGCCAGAAGCTGCTCCTCAAGGGTCCGGTTTGCATCCGGCGCAATGTCGGCCCCAGCTTGACGGCGCGCCTCGCGATGAGCCTCGATGGTTTGGGTAGCGAAGACGGAGTAGCCCGGGAAGTAATCTGCAAGAAACAACAAGCGGCAGTCCAAGATAAGTCAAAAAAAAACCCAGATGGCAAGGGACGGGGGAAGGCCGTGGAAAGCAGCTTACCATCGATCAAGTCTTCAATCCGGCCGTAGCCTTCCTCCAGGCCTCGCCGGGTCTCGGACCAGGTCGCCGCCGCTATCTCATAGTCCGCCAGCACGGCGGCTTCGCTCTCCTTCGCCGCCTGAAGGGCCATTTTGTGGCTCTCCTCTTGGTCGGCCAGCTTCTTGGCCAGGCGATCCCGTTCCTGGGCCAAGGCAGTGCACTCGGCCTCTTTGGCGAAAAGGGCGGCCTTCTCTTCGCCAAGCTCCTTCCTCAAGTCGGCGTTGGCCCCTGAAGACAAAGAAGAAGAAAAATCAATAAGAAAGGAGTCGTCAAGAAAGATTCCACCCGACTGCGCGGAAGTCGGCCCGAATCTTGGGGACTACACCCAGTGGGTGCGCTGGCGCGCCCCCACAGGAGACAAACAAACCAAGTACTTACTTCGGCTGTCGGCCAGGTCGTTGGTCCGCCGGCTCAGCTCTCGAGCCTGGGAGTCGAAGGCGGCAACACGAAGGTTGTGGTATTCCTGAAAGTTTAGAAAGAAAGCAAAGTAAGGTGGCCGTCGAGAAAGATCCGACCTGACTGCGCAGCAGTCGGCCCAAATCTCGGGGACTACACCCAGTGGGTGCGCTGACGCGCCCCCACGGAAGAAATCAAGAAAGCAAAGCAGCCAAGAGCGAAGGACTTACCCGGACAAAGGTTCGTGTCGACGAGAACTCTTGGTTGAGCTGCTGCAGCAGGGCGGCTTGAGCTCGTAGCCGGCTCCGGACCCCTTGAGCCGCTGCTTCTAGCTCGTCGGTCCCCCCGATGGGAGTCCACTCGGACACGGCGGAGCTGGCCACCTCCAGATCTCCTGCCGGCTGGCTTGCGCCCGCGGCCCGGCGCGACTCCGGCGGAGCGGCGCCTCCTTCAGCACGCCGGCCCGTCGCCAGCTGCACCTTGAGGCCGGACCGGCTCCCTGGCTCACCTCCGGCCGGCTCCTCCGGCGCCGCTGGCGATCGACTGCCTTGGCCCGCCCCGGTTGGCGCCGCAGGCGGCGTTCTCCCGGCCAAGACCACGGGCTCCTCCTCCCTCTCAAACAGCGGCGGGTCTTGGATGATCTCCTCCGCCATGGGCAACGGGGTGTTGGGGGCCACGGCTCGGAGGGGAACGGCGAGCAGCGGAGGCTGGCTGCGCGAGCTTTCCGCCTCCGTCTCTGCAGGAGCCGCCTCCTTCTGGGCCTTGGCTACGGCTTCAGCCTGCCCCTTTGCCGCCTGGGCGGCCGCCTTCTCCGCCGCCTCGCGCTCCTCCCACGCTTCGCGGCCGTTCCGCTCCGTGGCCTCCCTAAGATCGGCGCGGGGGTCCACGCGGCGGGAGCTCGAAGAACCTACAGCCGGCCCCACGACGGAGCCGCCTGGGCCCCGCTCGAGAGAAAGCGGCGCCCTGTCCAGCAAACGAAGAAAGCTAAGAGTGCATTTGAAGAAAAAAGAACAACGACGAGACTACGGCAGGCGGTTAAAAACTTACGCCGAGACCGCCTGGGGCTGTTTCACGGCTTTGCGGAAGCGGGCCGCCTTCGCGGCCGCCTCTTCTCGCTTCGTCGCCGCGGCGGAGGGCTTGGACTTCTTCGGCCGGCTGCCGAAGAGGCCTAGAGCGGCCCGACATTTCTGCGCACCGCCGGCAGCCGGCGCGACGGACGAGCCGGCGCCCTGTTGGTCGGCCGCCGGCTGGCGGCGCGGAACGACTTCGGCTTCGAAGTCGTCCGGCCAGTCCTCGAAGCTCGCGGTGAACTTCGAGCCTCCGGGCTCGGCGCTGTCCCCCATGACGGCGTCCTCCATGGCGGCCGCCCCCAAGTCCGGGTCGTCAACATCATCCACCGTGCGGTCGGGGACGTACTGGCGCTCGATCCCCGCCGCCCCAGCCGGCGGCGGGAGAAGAGGGTTCTGCACAGAGAGCCAGAAGGTCAGAAGCCGGCCGTCGCGAAGCCGGCTGACGACGAAAAAGAGGATAAAGAGAGAAGCTTACCACGGGTGGAGGATTCGCGCGAGAGTACGGCGCCTTGCCGTACTGCCAGTCCCCGCTGAGCTTGCAATTGGCGATGTAATTAACCATAAGCGCAACCTCCGCGTGGGGCATCTCCCATGTGCTGAGCCGGCTTGGGTCGAACCGGCCGCTCATCTGACACATCATGTGGGGCCGACTCTGGAGAGGAAGGATCCGGCGCTCCACGAAGGCGGCCACCAAGTCGGCCCCGCGCAGGCCTTCCGACTGAATGAGCACCCGAAGCCGGGAGATGGCGGCGTTCCCGGCCGGAGACAACGACCGGGATCGGAAGCTCCACGAGGGCTGCCTCCCAGCCGGCGGGCCGGCTACGTAAGCCGGCAAGTTGATGTAGTCTTCTTGCTCGGCGACGTTCTTCACATAGAAGTAAGATCTCTGCCAGACCTTCACAGACTGGATCAGGGGGATGGGCGGGAACGGATTGTTCTCGCTCGCCCTCCTCATGGCGATGAAGGCTCCGCAGGGGGCGGGCACGCCAGCGACGACCGTGCCGAGCTTGCTCTGGAAGAATTCTCCCCAGAGCTCCAGGGTGGGGAGCAGCCCCAAGAAGCCTTCGCAGAGGGAGACGAAGGCCGACAGCAGCATCACCGCATTGGGCGTGAGGTGATGCGGCTGGAGGTTGTAGAAGTCGAGGAAGGAACGAAGAAACCCGCTCGCCGGGAGGCCGAAGCCGCGCAGGCAGTGCGAGCGGAAGACGACCCGCTCGCCCTCCTCCGGCGCCGGCGAGATCTCCCTCTCGGGCGCCAGACGGACCTGAACGCGGTCGGCGCCGGGCAGGCGCCGGGTCTGGCGAAGGAACTCCACGTGATCCTCGTGGACGTTGGAGCCGTCCCAGGAGCTTGACAGTGCCATGGCGACGAGGTGGCGTGGAGAAGCGACGGCGTTGAGGAGGAGGCTGCGGCGGCAGCGAGAGTAAGGAGACGAGGGCTAGGAGGGACGGAGTGGGAGGGAGCGCGCGAACCTCTGTCGCTCCCTCTCCTCCCCCTACTTATAGGCTCACGTGACGAAGTCGAGGAGGCGGGGCGTGGGGAAGCGTGGGGGTCGATCGTGCCCACTTCCCACGGCCCACGATTACCGATCCTTAATGGCGAGGCGAAACTACCTTGAGAAGGCGAGCGGCCCTGTGGGCCACGGGAGATCCGCGCCCGGGCCGAGGCTCGCGAGTGGCGGGCCCGGGCCTGCGGCGGCGTCCCATCGGGCGCGTGCGCTCGCAGAATCCTGCCGCCACGTGGCCGCAAGAGGGCCCGTGGTCAGCAGGCAGGCCCCCTCTCCTCCCGCTTACGTGGGTTATCAGAAGTCAGCGTACGCCCGCGAAGCCGGCTCTCCGGGATAGGAAGCTGACCAAGCTTCTCGTCCCCTTGTTCATCTCGGAGCTCGATCAGCTTCGGGGACTACTGTCGGAGTAAATGGCCATGGGTAGCCTAGCTGGCTTCCCCTGGCACTTGTGCAAAAATTACGAGCCCGCCCGGCTCTCAAAAATCCAAGACACGGGGCCGCCTTCCCCCCGCCGGCTGCGATCTAGGCCGGCTTTGGGAAGGCGGTCCGACTTCAACCTTCATGAGAGGGCCGACTCCAAGAAGCCGGCTACGAGAAAGCCAACTCCTTCAAGCCGGCTCCCCATAAAGTAGTCAAGACCGTACCCACAAAGTTTGCACCCACCTAACGGCGGTGCAACGGGGCATGGCTACAGAAAAGCCTGCCAATCCCGGAGCACGCCTAGCACAGTGCGCCGTACGAGGTAGGCATGACCCGTCCGGCGCAGCACTGTTGCCATGTTGACCCTGGCGTCACCCACGACGGGCCGCCAGCGTGGCCCACAGGCGGTGGGCCCCTTAGAGCAGGGACACGGCCGAAGGCGGCCGCGCTTCCAACCAGCCGGCCCAAGGCGGAGCCGGCTCCGCCAGCCGGTCCGCCGCTTCCCTCGAAGAGGACGCCCCATTAAGGAGACAAGACGCGGTAAGGCTACAGCGATCACCCGGCAGGCGGCGGTACTGTAGCCGCGCTTGCCATGATGAAGCTCACGTCAGCAAGATGAAGCCACAGTGACCAAGGAGTTGACAGCCGGCGGGCCCCAGCAGTCGGCGCAGAAGCCGGCGAGTGCAGTCACAGACGGCTGGGCCCGCGCCCAGCCGGATTACCATTGTACCCCCGGGGGGTAGGCCTATATAAACCCCCCGGGGCACCCATGCAAAGGGTTGGACCCCCCGCTAGTTCTAGATACCATACAAGGAGGAGAAGCAGGCTAGCCGTGCCCTTTCTTCCTCCCCCTCCTCCAAAACAGCTCAAGGAGCGTCGTGTAGCTACTCGATTCATCTAGTGAGCATGCGGAGACCCCGCAGAGCAGCAGTAGGGGAGTTATCTCCTCGGAGAGCCCCGAAGCTGGGTAAGATCCGCCGGCGAGCACGTCTTCGCCTCATCCCGCTTCCAGGCACCGGCGACGTCTTACTGGTTCCCACAAAGATAAGCCACCCGTTGGCATATGTCGCACCTACCACCCGACACCTGGACTGAGCTACCTTCAGTCTATCTCGAATCAACTTAACATTCTCTTCTGACTCCTTTGATCACCTTTGGTCCAAACAACTATCGGTCTCCAACTCCATCCCACATACTCTTGGGGCATCACACATATCGAGACAAAACTCATATTCATTTTGTCCGAAATCCACGCAGTGGAGTATGCTTATCTTTTCCAGGGGTCAACGGTTCTTACAGGGTACTACCACCCTTAAAATGCTCCAATATTGTATAGACCATATTTCTCATATCCTCAAAAAAAATGGTCAACATCTTTCCTCATAGAGTAACTCATAAAATCCAAATCAGTACCAACACTGCTAACTTTATTGATTCTCAAATTATTACAATCTCCTGTTTTTCCATTACATGCCTCAACTCAACACCTCAATATAAAGGAAAATGTCCTCACTACTACGACTATATTTCTTCTGGTACAAACTCATCTACTTATCACAAGTCTCCTTCTCCTTCGGACAATCTCTGGCAAAGTGCCCTGCTTTATTACAATTAAACATATTACTTCTGACAAGTATCGAGGTTTCCTTTTTGGGCATTTGTTGAGGTAGTGCCCTGACTCCTTGCACCCATAACAGGTGACATGACTCAGATCCTTCCTGGAATCCAATCTACTTCTCTTTCTGGACTTTTCCATTCCAATCAGGGCTTCTATTTCCTGTGGGTCATACTCTACTTCCTCAGCCGGGAATTCTACTAGATCCCCATTCATACAATTTTGGGAGATGTGTCCTTCTTCTCCACATGAATAGCAAGACTTGGTGTAGGGTTTAATTGGTTCTTCTTTGGGTGTGTCCTCCACCTCTTTCTTCATCACAGGTTCTTCTAAACTTTCCATAAGAGCTCCTTTCATTACTTCTTCCTTCTACTGGATGATTCTTTGTACCATGGGGTAAATGTGACACTGAGCAGGATAGTGGGTAGTCCCTTCACACAAGAAACAAGTGATCTGCCTAGTTGGGCATTCTTCAGCTGGGTGACTTCCTTCACAATTAGGGCATTCATCCTTGTGTTCTTTATGGTTGTGTCCGATTTCTCCACAAATCTTGCATGCACAAGGTTTCTTCATGTCCTTTCCATAAGGCTTCAACTTCTGGGACACAAACTGACACTTTAGCAAAGTCAACTTAAATTCTTTCTAAGTGGTTACTCCTTGCCATCCATTGATGGTTTGGTACATCCTCCACCAAGTAGCAGCACCTCTTTCAAAGCATTGAAGAGCATGCTGGGCCATATCCTTTCCAACTATAGGGTTGTTCTCCATATGATACTCCATGTTCTGAATCCATCGGTCTGTCTCCAATTGACTCATCGGTCCAGAAAATACAAGCTCATCTCCATTCATCATCTATTGGGTCCATGGGTTTGGGGTGAGATAAGAGAGATCAAGAGAGAGGAATGCACACAATACAAACAAAAGTTTTGAAAACACAGATTTTTGTTGTGGCTGTCGAAAAACATCAAACAAATGACAGCTCACAAACATCGCATCTAACGTAGGTATATAATAGGGGTTTGGTCTTCTAAAGGTCAATAAATCTTCAACGTCTCCAAACTCTTCAAGCCTTGTTCATGCCTCCAATGGCTTCCTCCGATCGTGTTTGTCCTTCTCAATTTCTTTTGCCAGATCAACTCTTATGACGCGAGTCTCTCGTGACGTCCTTTAATATTCTGGAGTTGCGTTCCAAACTTCTGGTTTCAACAAACCATGGTCCTACTGTCCTTCAGTTCCTGACGAATCTCCTGTATCTCAAGGTTTTACTTCTCTAGCTTGGCTGCTTTCAACTTCTGGTCTTAAGTTCTTCACGAAATGCTTCCTTGTCTAATACGACTTCCTGGAGCTCCATTTTAAACCTCTTAATGTACTACTCCAGATCTTGGTGATACACCAGCTAAGTTTAAAACTGCATCCTTTGCTGATAGATGCTCCGTCAGCCTTCTACCATCCAATCCTTCTGAAGGAATGCATGCTTAGCTCAGCTCAGTGACCACAGTATCAATGGTGATGACATCACGGATAACCGTGTTTCTGCCCTTGTCATTGCCATGAGCTATCTTCCATAATTGATATCCCCTGCCTTAGGGTTTTCTTTGACAAAACTTCGAGTTCTCATGCTCCATGTTCCGGTCTTTCTCCAACACACCTTGATCTCGGGTATTGACAACTTCCATAGTCTGTCAAGTTCCATCAGGGTAGCAGTCCTAGGTCATACAAATCTGGAGATTCTTCAGAGCCTTCAAATTCTACTTGTCTTCGGTCTACAGCCGTTGTAGTTTCCATTATCATAATGTATGGTAAAATCCTCTTCATTCCGAATGGTCTCGGTTGTCCGATATCTTGTACATCTTGGAGTGGTCTCATCAGTCGAATCTTCGTGTGGTCAAAAAGGGGAAAGGGGCATGGTCTCACTAAAGGGAATTTTTGAATAAGCTCAGAAGAGAAGAGAGGTAAAAGATCTTTTTGAAAGGGAAAGTTGTAGAGAAAAATCTTTGCTATGGGCTTGCCAGTTTCTAGGGTCACGTCCTACAGTCAACATGTGCTCTGATACCATCTTGTAGCGACCCGACCCGAATGGATCAAGTCTCTGTGCTAGGTGTCATCCCTGGATCGGTATGCTGACACACACAGTACTCGAAGGATTTATAACAGAGGTAAATCACATGTATAAAGTAACGTAAATACTATTACCTCAATCCAATTAGCGGAAGAAACAAGGTTGTGGATTCCCATCAACACCAACGGCAAAGTTGAGAGTAGAAATCATAACCCTAACGTATCACTTACTCGTCGTAAGAAACCTGCAACATAAGACGTTGCAGCCCGAAACGGGTCAGTACATTGAATGTACTGGCAAATTCACACCATAGAGAATGATGAACAATGGCTATCACTACATGCATATTTGGCTGGTGGAAAAGCTCTATGGTTATAAGGTTTTTGCGTAAAGCCAATTTTTCCCTACTGCAAAGCAATACATTTTAATTAACTATCATGGTGGTTGTTGAACATTGAGAATGGTTGACAGCATTCTCAATCCCAATTAAGTAACGTCATTAAACCCAACAATATTCATTTAAAGTAACGTGATGAGATCAACAGGATAATCCAAGAGCTAGATACTCAAGATGTCCATAACCGAGGACACGGCTAATCATGATTAGTTTGTACACTCTGCAGAGGTTTGCGCACTTTTCCCCACAAGACTCGATCGCCTCCGTTTGATTTCTCGCACTACAGGGTGTTTGAGAAACGGATGACCGAGACATAGTCTTTCAGAAGCGCTAGCACCTTACGATCGGGTAGACCGTACCACCTACAACCCCTACATCTGCTAGTCTACCACTGTAAGAGTTCACACAACTTAGTCAACTATGCCAGAGCCCATAATGGCTTGTGGCTGCACACGGAAGTTTCTAGCATGAAAGATCTTATGATCCCTTTGAGCCTGGGTGGCGGTCCGAAAAAAAAAACAGGCAAGTCCTGATAGACATCAGGTGCTTCAATCCGCCCAGATGTGTGTTTAAGTTGCCACCTTAGATAAACCATTAAAATTATCAACTCACATCTGTCATGGAAAATCACTCACCCAATCCACGTCTACTAGCATAGCATGGCATAATAAGCAAACGTAGAAGTAACTCCCAAAGGTTTCATAATAATACAGGTAATAGGTACTACCTCATCTACTTCCCATCCCACAGTTTAATTAGATCCTAATCATGCAATGTGTGAGGATTGATCTAATGCAATAAAACATGGGTTGTAGAAAAGGTATGATCAAAGTGTGAACTTGCCTGCAAGGTTGATGAAGATGATTCGCACTCAAAATCTCTTGATAGATCTACTCGTCACACTCCAGTCAATCTATCGTAAGCAAGCAATAGTAACCACACAATAAGTACTCATCTAATGCACAGGTAAAACTCGAACAAGAGAACGAACCAGATAGTTCAACTTAAGAACTCCGGTTGCAAAGAAAGAACGAACCGAACAAAGAAACGGAAAACAAACGGCGGAAGAAAACAACTCGGTTCTAGCAAGTGGAACTAGGTCAAATTTTACCGGGGAAAAAACTTGTTCAAGTTGATTAGACGGAAGGCGGTTTCGAGAAGAAACTCCAGGCGCTTGAATTACCTGATTCCGATAAACGGGCGAGAGGATAAACTAGAACGAAGATTGGATCTGAGATCACGATCGCGGAATAAATCCGACGAAAAGAAAGAGACGAACGGTTAAACGAACGGGCGTCGTTAACCGGGAATAATTGGTGATCATGTTCGTTGAGACGAACGGTCCGAAAGAAGAACAAAAACCGATCTAGGGTTTCGGAAAAGAAACCGAAAAAGAAAACAGAAAACCGATCTAGGGTTTCGGAAAAGAAACCGAAACAAAGAATCAGAGAGAAAAACCGGAAAAGAAAACCGGAATGGTTTCTTTTAAAAGAACCGAACCGCGGGGAAGAAAAAGAGAGGCGCGGGGCTACCTCCGGCGAGGCGGGGCGAACGGTGGCGACGGCGGCGTGCTAGGGCGGCGGCGGCGCTATAGGGGCGGCGGCGGCGGGTGAGAGGCGCGGGGTGGGGCGCGGCTTGGGGAGGAGAGGGGGTTTGGGTTTTTGGTGTGAGGAGAGGGGCGGTCTATGGGGGTATTTATAGAGGTGAGGGGGGGGGTTTACTTGGGGTAGGGGGCAAGAAAAAAAAGTAGGAAAAGGAAAAACGAAACAAAGGAAAGGGGAGGGGCTAACCAGAGTCCTAGAGGGACTCGGCTAGAGGCGAGGCGGCGGCCTGGCGCGCTGCGCCTGGCGCTGGCGCTGGCTGGGGGCGGTGGCTGGCTGGGCCTTTGGCCCGGCTGGCCTGCTCAAATTTTTTTTAACTGATTTCGCGAGCAGAAAAACAAGAAAAAGAAAAACTAAACGGGCTCCAAAAACCCTAAAGTAAATTTTCCCCGACTCCTAAAAATGAGTCGAACAAAATGAACTTTTCTACGGACCTAAAATGCAATTTTTGAAAACGCACATTTTTCCCTATCCAAAGAAAAACAAACAAACACCGAAAAACGAAATTCGATCTATTTATTAAATCTTCATTTTTCCTATATTTTGGGAAAGTCATATTATTCCCTCTCTCATATTTTGATATCGGAAAAATAATTGAAGATGAAATAAATAAATCAAATGATCCTCTTTTCAAATTCGAGAAAACTCTCAAATATGAAAATAACGAAATCTCCAACTCTCTCCGAAGGTCCTTGAGTTGCGTGAAATTTCTAGGATCGACCAAAAAGCAAGAAAATAAGGTATGCATGATGATCTAATGTATAACATTACAAATTGAAAATTTGGGATGTTACACACGTAGGCTTCCGGGGCCGTCGCCGCGAACACCTCGCCGTGGTGCCCCACGCTCCATGTTGCTCGGCCCATGGTGGTGCCCTGGGGATGACAGCATGGCATCCGGCTGGGACCATGGGGAGCGACGCTTGTGCCCGTGCCCGCCGCGTGCGGCATGGGGGAGTCGGAGCCCCCTACGCCGTTAGCCATGCTGATGTTGATGACGCCCCCCGGGTGTAGTTGATGGCGCGCGGATGTGGTGACGTTCGCCGCGCGCCCCTGCAGTGGCCTGGGGATGAAGTCGATAGCAGAAGGGCGGTGCTCCTGACGCCGTTGCATCCAGCAGCTCAGCAACACGCTCCAGCAGTGTGTCCCGACCGCTTTCCATCAGTCTGCACTGCAGCAGCTCCCTTGCCACGGTGAGCATTGCCTGCATGTTCGCTTGCTCCCACCGTGAGTGCAGCGCCGTTGCCGCGGCATGGCTCACCGCTCTTGCGGCGGCCCGTACCTGCCGTGGGGTGAGGGTGGATGATGCCTGGCCATGCTGCCCGCGCCCGGTGAAGTTTGGCGGCGCCCGTGCCGCCTGGAGTGCGCGGTCGAGACCTTCATGGGCAGGCGGCGCTACCCGGGCTGGCCAGGCTGCCCAGCGGTCGGAGCCGGCCCTTGAGTCGCCGGACATCGTGGCTGAGGAGCGTCGACGAGCTGGCCGATGGAGGAGGAGCTCCGGCGCACCCCTACCTGGCGCGCCAAGATCGGATGTGGGGTTCCGGCAAACCCTTAAGGTTCGAACACTAGGGTGCGCACGAAGTCTTTCCTTCCCACCAATCTATGCCCTAGCTCGCTAAGATCTCGCGGACGAACTCGATGAACTCGCAACACAGAAAGACACAAGATTTATACTGGTTCGGGCCACCGTTGTGGTGTAATACCCTACTCCAGTGTGGTGGTGGTGGATTGCCTCTAGGGCTAATGATGAACAATACAAGGGAAGAACAGCCTCCTGAGGTTGAGGTGTTCTTGAGCTCGGTGAGCTTGTGTTTGTGAGGATGATCTCAAGGATCCTTCCCTTGCTAGGGTGGTGGCTAGTCCTATTTATATTGGCCCTAGTCCTCTTCCCAAATATCGAGCGGGAAGGGAGCCAACAATGGCGGGCCAATTTGAAGGGGGACAACTAGTACAAGCTATCCTGACAAAAGTGGTCTTCGCCTGCGAAAAGCTCTGTGGTGACGCCGTCTTGGGCTCCACGATGACCTCCATCTTGCCGTCCTCCTGGTCTTGGTATCATTGCACCAATATAGCAACCTTTGCCTGATGCCTTGGTACTCTTCTCCTGCGCTGGCCTCCTTAGCACCAAAGAGGAAACAAGGAAGTTGCGCGCGCTGGCGCCCGCCTGGTGTCGTGCATCACGGATCACATCACGAAGGTCTCGTGAGGTTTGCCCCACCTTGATATCTTCGCTCCTCGTGAGCCTGCATGGCTAGGCCACTCCAGAGGAGGCCTTGCGTCATCCGCCTCGCGAGGCTTGGACCCTCGCGAGGGTCTTTAATGCTTTGTTGGTGAAGATGGGCCGTACGGCCTGCTGGCTCAACCACGCCGCGGGCCGCAGGCAGGCAAGTCTCGGGACCCCGGTTCCCAGGACGCCGACATATTCGTACATTGGTAATTACTAGGTAGAATGACCAACACAATATAAAATAAGTTGATTCGTACATTTTACTTCCTGATTGCAGTGTAGGGACGAGCGAAAACTACTGCATCCTAGTCTAGAATGCACTTTCTACCAGTTCATCCATGGACCGAGGACTAGCTGGCACGACTGCACGGCAGTTTTTTGGATAGGTGCGCGGACAAGAGGCATTGTGGTCTGCTTATTTCTGCAAATAGCGGTGCTTAAATTTAGTGGAATGCACAAGACTTTCAGCTGGTCAGTACACTACATGGTTCAGTTCAGCATTCCAGCTGAGGACAAAATTATAATTGGTTATTCTGGGATGAGAGAACCTAACCCTGGATGATGGCAACAAGAAAAAACCAGAGTGAACACCGGGAAATTTAAGCCTACCGGGAGGCCCTCCGCTTAGATAAGCCTTCCTTGTTTTTTCCTCATTTGTAAACCTTCTCACAACTTTGTCTTTTTTTGTGAACTAGTATATGTTTGTTATGTTCTATGAATAATTGAGATGTATAAAATTGCTTAACTTGGGCTTTTCAAGTTTTTTATGAAGCCGAGTTTAATGTGAGTGTTCCACATGAACGCTGGACTAGCGTGTGAACGTTTGGAATTTACATTGTGGCCTCAGTTAACTGCATGAACCACTGTAACAAGATACATAGTTGCTTATATGTCATACATCAGATTGTTGATTGTTAGCTGGTCAATAGCCTAGTGTCGAAGCGAGCTGAGCCAATGTGCTATGTTTTGCACAACTGCATACAAGTGGGGTAGCACCAACAATGTTTACAAGTACTTATGTATACGTCGACGCACAGTTCTTGAATGAGTAATCTATTTCATCAAAACACACACTGCTCGTATGATAAACCATGACAACTTATGTCTTACCATGCCATATTCATGAAAAAACTAGTGAGGATGCATCTGTTTCGGCAACAAATCCGATGGTTCTCTCATGATTCACGGGCACACAAAAGTAGTAGTAGTTCCTATAGACGGATTCAAACAGAGTACTAGCCCTAGAGGGCTCGATAATAGGCAAGGTTCGGATAATTACACACAATCCAAACTACTATTAAACACTAGCTGGGGCAACTATTTCATGCCTCGATCTAATTTGGGCTGGACACAAGACGGACCTTGCCATGAACATCATTGAGGACGTCCGGCAGCAGCTCAATCCTGTGAACCTTCATGAAGATAACCTTGTGGCCTTGCCACTCATAAACTTGTTTGTGGAGGGATGCCACGTCATCTTCCTACGTAAGCTTGACAAGAACACTATGCCTCACAAACGAAGGAGTAGCTTTGAACTTCTTGTGCTTCAGTACACCCTGGACAACTCGCCTGACAACAGTGAGGCTGGAATACAACTCTTCATTGGTATAAGCGCAAATGGCTTCCAGGATCCAACAGCCTAAAAACTCCGTTTTCCCAGTGCGTATATGCAGGTCATCCGCCTCATAGCGAGTGACATGTACAACCACACAATCCTTGTCTACATTAGGGCTCTAATTGAAACAGAAACAATTTATGAATTACTTTCCAGTATAAGAAACACAAGTTATTTAAACCACTATGTATAGCATTACATCGAAGCTAATAAAATTTTGCATTATTCATCACCACATACTTAGATGAAAAACCACAATCGAGATCGTCAAAGAAGAAAATCACCTTGGGCAGCTCAGCAGGGGGGACACATCCTCGAAGGGGGAAAACTACTCCTGCAGTGCCACGACGGCTGTAACCTCAAACGGGGCATTGACCATCTTAGTAGTGGTCGTGAGTGTATCTGGGGTCGGCTCGGTGGCTGCCTCCATCTTCTTGGAGCTCTCTGTCTCGTGGAGATCAGCCCCTGCATCTTCTCCTATATTGGCAGATCTTTGCCTGGTTCTCCTTGGTCCATCATGAAACTAACGAATACTAGGAGATCACTGAAAGGAAAACACAATCGCAATGACAATGAAACAAAAAAGAGAGTGAGGATCGGTTACTGCTTTGCAAAAGTTCATTTTTTTCTCTGAATGAAAATATACCAACATCACGGATCTGCTTACCTTCCCTTCGTTGGGAGAGAAGAACAGTGGCAGATGCGAGTGTTGCCTTTCTTGAAGACGGTGAGGGAGAAGGGGATTCAGCGAAGAGTGAAATGATGGTTGCTTCGTCCGTCAAACTTAGACTGCGGGGAGGTGGGGTTTTGTGATACGACGGCTCATTACTGCCGCTCTACGACCGGGGCGACACTCCTCCTGCATACTGCCTTCTAATTTGGTGGATGGCATTTGGGCCCACGCGCTGCATGGGCCGCATGTCGGTGAACAAGAGTATAACGGCAGTCAGTAGAGGGAGACATTTCGATGACCTAGGAGGAGCCAGAAGTGGTATTGTCTCCACTGTACTAGTAGTAATCGTTTTTCTGGGTAGCTGTAGAGTGTCTCCACTGTACTAGTAGCAATTGTTTCTCTGGGCCCAAGACAAAACAGCCCATCCACCCTAGTAAATAGTAAAATCAATTCAAAAGTCCATATATTTACTGAATGAGAGGCGCTACCCATACCCAGCAGACCGCCCCCCCCCAAAAAAAACCTGGGTGTTCTTCTTCCTCCTCAGTCCCACCCACCTCACGTCAGATTGCTCCACTCGTACCCCCAAATTCCTCACCTCACTCCTATAGAAAACCCAGCTCCCCTTCTTCCTCACTACTACAGAAAAACCCCAGCTCCCCTTCGTCCTCACTACTATAGAAAAACCCCAGCTCCCCTTCTTGCTCACCCGCACAACAACTAGGCTCGTCATTCATTACTCTGCTCAAATTCGTGAGCGCGACGCGACGCCCTCGAGGAAAATGGAGTCGCCTGACCTCAGCACCAAGAAGATGAGGCTCCCGCCAGCGGCGACTCCTGTTGTAGATCCCGCACCCGGCAGTGCAGGGAGAAGCAGCGACCCCGCCCCCACTGGATCCTAGGAACCCATAGAATCTCGGGTGGACCGCATCAGCGATCTCCCGGACGCCATCCTTGGGGAGATCATCTCGCTTCTCCCCACCAAGGATTGTTGCCATACCCAAGTCCTCTCAATTCAGTGGCGCTCTCTATGGCGCGTCGTGCCCCTTAATCTCGACTGTCGTTAGCTATCTCTCTTCAATGATTTTGAAATTCCCAGAGCCATCATCTCCTCCCACCAAGGCTCCGTTCAAAGCCTCTGCATCGCGTCATGCTACTTGAGCAAGCATACCATGGCCTGCATGGTGGACGCCTGGCTAAAATCCCCTGAATTCATAGAACTATAGCTGCTTGAGTTCTACTATTCCCCTGGAAATCACCTACCAGATACCGAATGACATCTACATGTGCCCTCAGCATCGATGTCCATCTCGCGGTTTTCCTCCTCTCTCCACACCGCCACCTTTGCGTTGTGCGACCTACCAGACTATCTGGTACTAAACCTTCGACTACCATTTCTCAAGAAACTTTCACTTGTGCGGGTTCATATATCGGATGCCTCATTGCACAACATCATACACTCCAGTTGCCCTGCCCTGGAGTGCTTGGTGCTTGTTTTCACATTTAGAATCGGTTGTCTCCAAATAAAGTCGCCTAACCTTGTAAGAATTGGAATTTCTTTTAACGGAAGGCAGCTCATCATCCAAGATGCCCCTTCACTTCAAAGGTTGATCCTTGATTCTAGTTATTCACCGTTGCAAATAACCGTCCTCTCTGCGCCTAAACTAGAGACCTTGGGTTTAATACATGATCTCTGTGCTCATTTCAATATGGTGTTTGGCTCCACAGTTCTTCAGGTACTTTATATTATCATCTACACTTGTAACCATAAGCTGCATTTTAAATTTGTGCGCATAAGTTATATGTCATCTTGGAGTACACATTTTGTACTAATATTATGTTCTATGCTCAATGAATAGTTTCTCCATGGATGGCCTATCAATGGTGCTGGATTCTGTCAAGATCTTATATATCCAAATGAATAGTTTTGATCCGAACAAGATTATTGGCTTGCTGCAATGCTTTCCATGTCTGGATAAGTTGTATATAAAGGTGATAATTTCACGCACATTGGAAGCCCGCATATAGTGTACTAGAATTAACCGTTCAGCTATTGCTCTTTCGACACTCTTTTTTAGACCTTAACTGTTTTCAATCTTCATGTCTATTTAAGCAACAGGACGGGGTAAGAAAGTTATAACCAATCAGTGGATACGTAAGCATCGGGATTTTCTCACTTCTCATGAGATTCGATTGAAGACAATAACGCTAGAACGATATGTAGCCAACCGTGCAAACACTAGATTTGTCACATTCTTCCTGCTGAATGCGAGGTTACTATTGTCCATCAGGCTTAAGTTTATCGGCATCATGGTTTTGACGGATGGGTATGTGGAAGAGCAAAAAAGGAGTTTCGGGTGGGAAAAAGAGCTTCTGAACGTGCCGGGCTTCTATTTACAACATATTGTGGTCATAATCCAGTAAATTTTACAACCCAGGATGTTCATTCTATGGACCTGACCGATTCATTTGACTGTGACTGCCGAAAACAGTGCTGGAGTTAGATGTTGTTGCCCTTTTCAACCTGGGTTTTTTAAACCTGATGAACAATTAACCTTCGTGCTTTTGTATAGTTTGTAAGCTGGAGTTAGATGTTCTTGCCCTTTTCAACTCGGCTGTGACTGTCATATTTTGTTTGAAGCAAGGCAAATGGCTTGCGAGTCATTTAATTTCGAGTGAAATGTTGTAACAACTAACAAATCCCAAGGGAAATAACATCACTCTCGCCGGCTGCTTGAGCTCACTGTACATTACACAAGCCAAGTGATTAGCCCCCACCAGCACCCACAAATTTATTTCGAACTAGCACATCAAATGGGCTGTAAATTTTCATAGGAAAGGCTGCATGACCGTGACAGATTTGGATTCTGACATTTGGGACCCGCGAGGAAATAGCCTATCCAAGGTGGTGTCGACTTACTAGCCAGTCAACAAACAATTCTGCCTACCAGCCGTTGGATTGACATCCAACATCTGTCGTGTGTCTTCTATCTCTTGTCTTCTTCCTCCAGCCACCCAAACCAAACCACCCCGTAGGCTCCGCCTGCAACCGCCTCCCATGGCTGGTTGCGCCTCCGCCGCCCTACCATACGTACCCTCCAATGTTGGCTAGTCCCTCCCTCTATTCCCCCACATGTCCTGTTATTCTCCGGCGACGTCAGCCCCAACACGCACCCAGACCTGAACAAGTCAACCCTCGTACTCCTCTCTGCCTGCGACTGGACCGGCGCATCTTCCATGGCTCTTGTTCGTTTCGTCCGAGGGCTCGCCGTCGTCCTCCGCCTTACGGCCTTGGTTCGCTCGCAGTGCGCGGTGCGCCACCCTCTTGCATTGTCAATGTCGTCAACAACCGAGAGGAACAAGGAGATGACTGTACATGGAGAGGATGACAGTAGGGACCCACCAGTGTCATGGCAGTACGCAACCAAGTGGCTCTATATTACAAGCCCAAAAATATGGTTCCTCCTAATGGTTGGACATCTGGGGCTTACGCCATTGTCAACGTAGTCAATAAATGAGAGAATTACACTATGAGCGGCTGACACCAGGGACCCAGCAGGTCTCGCAGTTTTTTAGGAACAAGCAGTTGTTATTTATACTAGTTTTAGCGACGGATCAGGGTAACAACGGGGCTGTGCGGGGGCTGTGGCCCGTCTAGCCAGGGTTTTATTTATGTTTACCACATCATGAGCCCAGTTGTGTTTTTTTCTTGATGAAAATGGCTAGCCCAATTCTATTTTTTTAAACAAATACCCAAACGAGGCCTACTTTCTTTATCAGCCCTGTTGGGATGCAAATCTTTCAAGGCGAGGAGAGTTTCATTCGGTTTACCCAGAAATGGGCTGTACATTTTTAAAACACATCAAACCGGTAATTAGTTTCAATTTTTTCATTACAAGACTTTAAATTCCATTGATTTTTATGCGCGGACAATTATTTGGAATTCATATTTATATAAATTATTTTTCAAAATAGTTTGAATGTGAATCGATATTTCGGGATTAATAACAGTTGACCGCACCGAAATATGCAAAATTTCATAAACTTTTTAACTGTGGCCACAATATGGGGTGTAATGCTAACAAAAAGAAGATGGGATCCAAAAAATTCTTAAGAATTAGCAAATGGGCTGTACATTATTAGAAATAATGCACATGAGAGCGGCGACTGTTGGATGTCCATCCAACTGCTGTCGTGCTTCTTCAATCTCTGCTCTTCCTGCTCTAGCCACTCAAACAAGCGCCGGCGAGACTGCCTGCTGCCTCCTCCCACGGCCAGCTATGCTGCCGCGTAGGCCTCACCGCCCCACCGTACTCCCATCGCTGGTCTGGCCATCCCTCTACTCACCCACACCTGCTGTTATTCTCTGGGGACGGCAGACGAACCAGAAAACCCTCGTACTCCGCGTGGGAAACAACTGTCGAGTCTTTCCTGGCTCCGTGTCATTCCCTTCCTAGGCCTCGTCATCGTCCACCGCTCTGGTGCTCTCGGTGCGGCCTGGTCAACATGGTCAATGAACGACATCCATCAGAAGTGGACTGTACGTGGAGAGGCTGACAGCTGGGTCCATGACCGCACGCAAGGAAATGTCTCCTTATTACACGCAAAATAATGATTCCTCCATCTCACAGCTAGGACCCATGGGAAGGGCTTATGTATTTTGCGAAAAAAAACGTTCCACCCGCTGACAGGTCGGACCCACCAGCTATATCTTCGCACGCAAGGAAGTGCCTCCTTATTACGCACAAAAAAATGAATACCCACTACAAAAAATACACTTCCGTGATGATACGTGTTTGTCACAGTAGGTCATGTTTTTTGTCATGCATGTACATCCATGACGATTTTATGACAGAATCAAGATAGTCATACCTGTGCGGTAGTAGAAGTGTTCCATGACATTACCAAAATTATCATCACGGAAATGTCCACTTCCATGACGATAAATCGCGCGTCACAGAAGTGCTTTCATCAAGGATGACCGACACGTGGCATCCACCGTAACGGAACGCCGTTAAGCTATCGGGTCGGGTTTTGGATCCGATAACCCGTTAATAGCCCCGACCAATGGGGATTTTCCACGTGTAAAATCATCATTGTTTGGAGGAAACACATGTTGGCTCATCGTTGGGACAGATGTCATCCACTCATTGGACGGAAAAGGCCGGCCCAACAGAGGCCCATTCCTGTGAAAAGGCCGGCCCGTTTGACTTGGTCAAAAGGTGGCGGGCCGGCCCATGCAAAGCCTGTTAACGGCCTATTCGCATATAGCCCATTTTCAGCCCGCTAACCCAAGGCCTGTTACGCCCTATCTGAATTAGGCCCAGTAGCGTCATCTGGGCCATCCAATATGATTCCAGCATGTTTTCACTTCTGGCGCATGTATGGCCCATGACGTCTTTCGGCCCATATGAGCCCTATGTAACTGTTGGCCTATTAACGGCCCGTGGTGAAACTGGCCTGGAATGAACAGCGTATCACTTTACACCCATTAACGGCCCATGGTGAAACTGGCCTGTAATGAACAATGTATCACTTTATATCCATTAACGGCCCGTTATTCCATTGGGCCGTTTCTAGCCCATGTTATCTTTCGGCCTTCTCAGAGCCCACTTATTCTTGGGCTCATTTCCAGCATTTGTTTACTTACGGCCTGTTACTGTCATTTTTTGCTTGTGGGCCAAATTCAACCTGTGGTTACAGTCGGCCCGTTTGTGGTCCGTTAATACATTGGGCCGTTTGCATAGCGTCATCAAATACGGCCTATTAACGATGGCCCGTTATGGTCGGCCCATGAACGGACGATTCCAACTCTAGCCCGTTTACGGCCATAATGCGGTCTGTTTGGCCCATGTTTGGCCAATCGATCATACGGCCCATATAAGTCCCATTGATGATACGACCCGTAGAAGACCCATTGTTTCTATGGCCCGTAGAAGGCCCATTGTTTCTACGGCCCGTAGAAGGCCCATTGTTTCTACGGCCAGTAGGAGGCCCAGTGTCACTACAGTAAATATTAGCCCATGGTTATTGTGGCCTAGTTTTAAAAAATATGTTATTGCAACCACTAGCTAACCGCGGAAAAGAACTGCAATCACTACAAGCAAACAAATAAACAAGACAACAAGGAAATAAATAAGCAAGCAACTAACGCTAGGCTATCATGGCTATTACACATATTACATCCACTGGGCATCAAAGTTCGCCACCAGTGCAAATATAGGGAACAAAGCAGCATATCATATACACTGGTTGCCAAAGTTGGCGACCAGCAAATAAACGCCGCAGCAAAAAAAATCCAAAACTAAAACCACTTTAGAAGATCTCAAGAAACAATATCCTGGGTACCCATAATGCTGGCAAGATGCTTAGCAAGCTTATTAACTTTCTCTTGTTTGGCACTTAAATCCTCTAGCGCTTGCTCTTGCACCAGAAAATATGCATCTGAATTCTGCAGGGACTTCCTCAGTCCTTCAGCTTCCTGTCGCAGCACATCTGATCGATGTCTTTCAACTTGAAGTTGAGACTCAAGAAGATGAACTGATTCAGGCAGCGAGTTCGAAGAGCTTGTGCCAGCAGTAGTGGCTAGTAACTCGAACACTACATCAAGACAGGACTTTTGGGTTCCCTCACTGTCGTCAAGATAGTTTTTATCAGCTTTCTTGGAGACCAATAGGGGTGTCTCACTATCTTGAACCTTATCTGCATTACTTCCTTTACCATTGGACAATGCGGTACTGTTCTCCAATATTTTGTCCGCATTCTAAAAGAGAAACAAGTAGACACATCACATGTTTACCATGTTGTATATGAAACTCATTTTGGTAAATGAGTTCAATAGTAAAGTGGATAGGATAACAGCATGAAACAAACATATATCTATGTACCATGGTCACTTTATGGTCTATATCATTCTAGTTTTTGTTGCCAAATCAAGATAAACATAGTTCAAATATATTTGTTCAAGACAAAGCAGAATAGACAGAATATAAGTGTGGATAAATATAGAGCAATAACAACACTTGTAATGTGCATGACATGAGAACATAAATGTTTATTTAATTGAAACTGAAATCAACATAGAGCAGGTTACGACAGCAAACCAGTTAAAGAAACAGGTTTAAAACATACCTGTTGTGCCATTGGAGTTTCAATTCCATCCTTCAAATTTGAAAATAGTTGGTATGAGTAAATACAGTAATGCAAGAGCAAAGGAGTATGAACCATAGCTACAGAACCTGACCTGAGAACAAATCTTCTTCTCCTTTAAGCGTTGAGTTGGGATTCGAAGTGGTGGTCCTCGTGCTTTGGGCACTGCAGTTCCCTTACTAACTGCTCATGTTTGGGTGCTCTGTGGTGGAGACAATGTTGTGTCAACTGGAACTGGGTTACTATCTGCCGGGGTTGGGGTTAGAAGGGGTGTAGCTGGTTCTCTGTCCAACTGGGTAGGGGTACAATCTGCGAGAGTCTAGGTTATGTGTGGTGGATCTGGTCCTTGGGAAAGTACAACCGTGGTTCTATCTACATCAACTGGTAGCACTATCGTTTCTGAAGACCGTGTTGTTACTCCCTTAGATACTGCCATCACGCTCTCTAATTCAAATGGCTGATAAACAAGAAAAGTAATTGAAAGTATAGACATTGTATGATAGACAGGTGCAATGGATAGTGGGGAATAAAAGAGGGCATGAAATAATTCATATTTATGTTGTCTAACCAAACAGGATAGCATGACACAATTTCACATATAGGATGGCTAACTAAACAGGATAGCATGACACAATTTCACATTACGATGGCTAACTAAAAAAGATGGAAAGACATAGTTCAAAATATGAGACTATGTAAACAGGATGACATGACATAACTATATAATGTGTTTATTAAATAGGTTGGCATGCCATAATTCACATACATTCATGGATAGAATGCCATAATTCAAAATATGATGACTGTAAACACTAAACAGGATGAGATGATATAACTATATGATGTCTTTATTAAATGGGTTGCCATGTCATAATTCAGATAGATGATGTGTATGTACTATGTAAACATGATGGCATGATATAATTCAAATATATGATTTATATATTAAGCAAGTAAGCATATGGCAATCCATATATGATGTAAAAACTAAGCAATGCAAGACAACATGCATGACATGGGTAATATAACCCTGCCAAGTTTGAGCATAGACCTCAGGGGGGAAATAGAACTTTTCATCAGTCTCTGAATCCTCCTCTGAGGAGCTCTCTGTAACCAGCAAGATGTCTGCTTCAGCAGGTAGCATTGTCTGCTCTGAATACCTTGTTTTCACTCCAGATACTTCCATCGCCGCTTCAAATGGCTGATGCACAGGAAGAGTAGTTGAATATACAAACGTTGTCAACAAATGGAACACGTAATACAAAAAAATGATAGCATGATATAATTCACATACATGATGATTGGCTAAACAGCATGGCATTGCATAATTCACATATATAATGCCTTTGCAACAAGATAGCATTGTATAATTCACATATATAATGTCTTGCAACAAGATGGCAATGCATAATTCACATATATGGTAATTAGACACTGAACAGGTGGCATTCACACAAAGCATGTCTAAACTAATCAAATGACATAGCAATGCGAGACACCATATGCACGATATGAGCAACATAAGCCTGCCAAGTTAGAGCATACACCTCGGGGGGGGGGGGAATAGGACTGGTCATCTGTCTCTGAATCCTCCTCTGAGGAGCTATCCGTGACTAGTGAGATATGCGCTTCGTCAGATAGCATAGTCTGCTCTGAAGATCTTGTTTTCACTCCAGAATTTGCCATCATCGTGTCAAATGGCTGATGTGCACGAAGAGCAGTTGAATGTACTAACATTGTTAACAAATGTAATATGTAACGAAAAAAAGGATGGCCTGATATAATTTACATATAAGATGACTGGCTAAGCAGGACGGCATTGCAAAATTCACATATATGATGCCTGGCTAAACAAGATGGCGTTGCATAATTCACATAATCGATGAATAAACTAAATAGATGGCATTCGCACAAAGGATGTCTAAACTAAGCAGATGACATATTTGATGTATAATGTAAGCAATGCAAGACACCATATGCATGATATAACCAACATCAGCATGCCAAGTTAGAGAGAAGACCTCATGGGGTAAATAGGAGTTGTCTTATCCTTCTGAATTCCCCTCAGAACAGATATCTTCCTCTCGATTACAATACGAAATGCGTGGAGGGGGGCTGCCTTTGTGCCTACCATGGAGCGACGTCTGCATGAAGTTTTATTGCCACGCAAGGCTCGTCTCTTTTGCTCTACATGTTCAGTTCCATTGTTTACAATAACTGTCATGCATAGGAATAAAACATAGTGAGATTATGTAAGGAGTGCATGCAGAAATCCAGAGTGATGGTAGCAACCTGTGGATAGACCCAAAACCAATAATAGCAAGCAGATAATGGCTACAGTTAAAAATATAGCTAATGGCTTCTTTACTGTTTGTTTCCCACCCAACATGAAACTCATAGTAGACACCGGAGATTAACCAGATAGTAGATAGATACTATTGATAGTGGCCCCAATATGTACCCCACAACCATTTAAAAACTCAAGTTTGACCATTAGTTTGGAGCTGACTCAGAGTCTAATCGGTGAACAGGACGGTAAAGTAGCATGTAATATTAAGCGATGCATAACGTAAGCAGACACGAAAGAGTGCGACCAATCTTGCGGACCCGTGTAGTCCTCGAGATCATCTTCTCGGTTGATGATGGTAATGCAATTTTCATGGCTGCCAGCGGCAGGAAAGAAGATCTGAGGCGGCGAAAGACAGTCTGGAGGCCGGATCCCTACTGTGCTGGACCCTTCTGTCGTTGGAGCAGCTGAGCTGGGGTGGACGACGGCGTAGCAGGAGTGGGACAAACCATGCAAGGTTTTCTTTGACAACTATCTGTAAGAGAAGTAATTCTGTAAGGGCTCGTTTGAATTGGAGGATTCCAACAATGCAGGGATAGGAAATAGACAGGAATAGGATAGGAATGCACGTGCAAAACAGAGAATTTAAAAACATAGGATTTTTGCCAATCTGGGTGTTTGATTCACAACAATTGGAAGATCACAGGATGCAAAGAAGCATGGTGAGATTAAGACAAATCACAAGAAAATGTACGGTTATAATGCTATTATGCTACTATGTCTTAGTCTTGTGCTTCATGAATAGGAATTTGAAAAGGAGGACAAGTGAAAATTAAAATTCCTACATTTTTTCTTTCAAGGAGACACTAAAGGAACAAATCTGTGTGCTCAGTGGACAATATATATAACATGTAGAGTAAAAAAGAGATGCAACAAGTGTACAACCTCTTTGGCAAAGCCATGTCGATCTCAGCGTGATTGGGTTGGCCGGTGAGGATGCTCCGGCTGACTTTGCTGTCGGAGGAGGGGAAGAAGATCTTAGGCGTCTGGAGATGGAGCCCGAGGTACTGCTCCGCTGTGATGGAGGGTTTCGTCGTTGGAGCAGCTCCGGTGAGTTGTACGACGCCGAGGCTGAAGCAGGACAAGAGAGACAATGAACAACGTTAACCTGAGTGGAATTCTATTAGCATCTCCAATACATGACGTAAAATACATAACCACAAAGTGCTAGATGTAAAATACATCAACTGCTCATCTCTGAACTTAACTGTCGAAACTGAACTTAACTGTCGAAACTAAACTTAACTGTCGAGACTGAACTTAACTATCGAAACTGAACTTAACTGTCGAAACTGAATTTTGCTGTCGAAACTGAATTTTCCTGTCAAAACTGAACACACTAGCAAGGTGAGGCTACACGTCGGCCGACTGACTTTTTCATCTCTGGTCAGTCGATTTTGCAGCCGTTGGATACGAAATCAAGGGCATGCGGTTCATCTTCAACCTCCACCCCCCTGCGCCGCCCCCCCCCCCCCCCAAACACCCCCCCCCACCCGGCCCCCGCCCCCCCGGCCATCCCTGTAGGGCCCCCCGTGCCGAGCTTTTTCTCCGGCGATCCCCATGCCACCGCCCCGCCAATGCCCCGCCACCGTCGGCGACCACCGCCCCCATCCTGAACCCTAAGATAGATAGTGGGGTACCTCTCCGGCGAGCCCCCCTCCCCGCTGCGGCTGGTTCTTCCTTAACCCCGGCGAGCCCCCCATCGCCTGACACAAAAGTCGATTCATTCAACTGAAGTGTAGCTAAATTGGAGCAGCATCGCAAGCAAGAGAAAGAGCGAGAGCAGCAGCGCGAGCAAGAGCAATAGCAAGAGCAGACCAGACAGGGGACCGAGAGCAAGAGCAGAGCAGCAGCGCGAGCGAGAGCTAAAGCAGCAGCAGCTCCTACTGATGTGGACGTCGCCGCCGAGGGAGCGACGCCGTGGAGGAAGTGGCCGGCGATGCCGCCGTGGATGGAGCCACGCCGTGTCGGCTCGGGGCCGAGCGTCGGCAGCACCGTGAGATCAAATCAAGAAGAAAATGCAGCGATTAGTGTACAACCTCTTTGGTGGCGCCGATTAGGCCGCAGCTTCATCTGAGGAAACGGTGATGATGATGCTCTTCCGGTGGTGCAGGTGAAGACGACGGTGTGGGAATGGAGGTGGCGCGAAAGACGAGGGGAACATCGGGGCAGCTCCATGGAGGTGGAGGACGGGGTGGCTGAACCGGCAGGACGATGAGATCGACGACGGATCCTCATCCGGTACGGTGGATGGGGGATGTCGTGGTGTTGCTGGGAACGACGTCGTCGGGGAAGAGGCTCCGGCTGGGTGGCGGACGGAGCAGGGTGTGGGGTTTCATCGCGGGTTTTCGCGGCCTCGGTGTACGAATGGGTGGGCGGATGGGATGGCAGTGGGGAAACATGGCTTAGAGACGCGCTTGTCCGAAATGTGGGGTAAGTTATGAAAGTACCCCCACCGATTTGAGGCGGTTCTTTCGGTTCAGGGGTACCACGGGCATTTCGCATGTTGGGATTTCACAGGAGATGGGAGTTTTTGCGCGCGTTGCAATTTCGGAATAGCAAGGCGCGGGTTGAGATGGAGGGAGTTGTCGGAGCACAACGAGACAAAGATATATCTTAGATATTTTGGGCTAACAAGGCGCGGGTTGAAATTTCCGGACAAGCCTAACATGTACTGTACCAAATCAATGCGCACTACAAATGTCATTCAAAACTTTGAATTCATGTTATGTTCAATTAAAATATTTCGCTACGTGTATAATGCATGCAACCTACTACTCAAATGAACGTTTTAGTGCATTCCAAACGTATATACTACCGCTTCAATATGAACTAAATTTGAATTCGTTTCTCTATTTGAATAAGATCTACAGTAATGATTGTTGTGAATTCAAAGCATTTGAATTCGTTTCTCTGTTTTAATAAGATCTACAATCATCATTATTGTCAAGTTAAACCATCATTTGTGTATTATCTTCACAGCACACGAGATGATTAGTCTCGAGTTACATATGAACTATGTGTACTATATGAACTCGAACTAGATTTTTTGAATCCACTTTATTTTGATTTAAAATCACATTACATTTCTAGCTCTAGCTAGATCTTCATAATCTAAACCATGTCTCATATGTATAATGTGTTTATCACATTATGTATGGTGCCCCGTCCCCTATGCCTACAAGTATTTAGATGTGAGTTGCAAACACCACACATTATGACAAATTCAAATAAAATGTGAGAATGTTCGATATATAGTATTGTTTAGATTGTTTGATATTTAGTTGTAAGCTGCAAACGCCACACATGATCACAAATTCAAATAAAATGTGAGATTGTCTGATGTATAGTATGGTTTAGATTGTTCGGCATTTAGCTGTGAGTTGCAAACGCCATGCACTATCACATTATGGTATAACATGTGCACATCACGTGTATCACCACTATATTCATGCATGCAATGTTTAAAACACTATGATCTCCTATTCAAATATATGAATCCGCTTTCATATCAAATTATGATCTTTGTTAGTCTCTTACACCCACACAACCTCTAACCTTTGTAGCTACCACTAACTTTCTCTCGTGCATGCACACGCCCTCCTCGCCCTCCCCCTCCCTCGGCATTCTATCCATCGGGCACATTCATTTTTTTTCTTTAGGTCGTTCACCCAGAGTCTCCACAACTCCTTTCCGACACACGTCGATCGATAAACCTCTCCAGCGATGCCTGCCTACAACATACACACACACCTTCAATCTCCTCCTTTATGTGTCCTTGCCTCGTGTCTCTCATACGGTCAGACACACGTGTAAACTCTCGCCCCTCTTTTCATCGATCTCACAACCGCACACTCCTTCCCCTATCTAGCTAGTAGTTGGGCCTCTCGCACCACCTCCTAGCTCCATTCTCTCTGTCTATCTGTCTCGCTGGGCCTTATTTGCCTCTAACAAATGGACGTACACCGACCGATCTCTCGCTATACATATAGCTAGCTAGGTCCTTATAACTCGTTTTTACCCACACGTCAATCGGTCTACCTCATTAGTTGTGTCTCTCCCTTCCTCCGATAAACAACAATTGATCAACCGATCTAGTTAGGTTTGCTTACCAAACACATGGTTCCCCTTCATCATCCATGGATGCGCCCCGACAGATCTATCACGCACAGGCACACACAGAAACACATCCCCACTCTTATTGATAACATTGCAGTTCCACCCTCAGTTTGTCTAGTAGGCCTCTGCCACCATCTTCGAGAAGCAACTCCATCACCCATCCAGCACTCTACCCCTCTCCCTCCCTCTCCCTCCCTCTCTCTCTCCTCTCTCTCTGTCCCATCATATTTCCCGTCCTTCAGTTATGTATGAATGTCGACCGATCTCCTTCAAGACATAGATGGGTCTCTCCTTCTCAACACATATACAAGTCGTTCTACCTCTATAGTTAGGCCTCTGCCTACCCCTCCCCACCCCCTCCCCCCAACACACACCGATACATCGAGCGCTCTAGTCATGTCTCCTTGCCACACACAAACTTGACATGTTCCCCCTAACGTTCCGGTAGGCCAGTCGTCCTATATCTTTGACTTGCACACACGCACAATTTCGATGGCTCTCTTCATCGATCTCGCACCCACCCACTTGATCCTCTCTTCGACTCTATCGATAGCTATGACCCCTCCCTCTCTTCTCGTGGATTGCCTGACCCTCTATGTATGATATGGATAGGCCTCCATTTCACACACATTGCATGCAAAATTTTGTTTGAGATGTGATCAACACATATTCCCACAAATAATTCACGAAATCAACCCCCACCCCAAAACAAAAAACACTCACGAACGCGGTTTGTATCTCTCACACACACCCACGTAGGTGGGGGACGTGCACGAAAAGAAGAGGTGCATGCACGGTGCACGTACTCTCATCTCTTTCCCAACCACACCCGCGCGGGTACACAGTGGAGATCATTTCTATACGAAAAAGGCAGCCCACGTGGTAATTTGGCACGTGTACTGGTTGTCCACTTGGTGGAGGGAGGATCGTCTACCACGGGTGAACAAACAAATTGCGACTTGACGTGTTATGTTAAAAAAAGAGGCAAACCATGTGGGGCCTACCTTAGAGGCAAGGCTCTATACACTGGAGTACTTTTGATGTGTCCCGTCAACTCATAGAACGAGGAGGAGCTTGCTTAGTACGCTGTCTCCCCCGCCCACGAGCGCGGTGGCTCGCAGGATGAGGTGAAGCTTGCTCCGCCTTATGCCCGCTCCCTCGCCCATGCACGCGGTGGCTCGCAGGACGAGGAGAAAAATTAACTACTCCCTCCATTTACTCCTCGTCCCTACTACCTTGGTTATAGAGATTATATCATATTGTTTGGAATATATATGTCCTTTAGTAGATTTCAATATGAACTACTAGTACATACTCCAAACACTGATGTATATAGACGTATTTTAGAGTGTAGATTCACTCATTTCGCTCCGTATGTAGCACTCTCCCTCGCCCCTCGACCCTCGCCAACGTGGTGGATGTGCAGCAATTCATTCGATCTCATATAGCCAGAACGATATATACTGCACTACCGTTATTGCTCGACTTCCCGAAGAGGCGAAGAGCCAATCGCAAGGTTAATATTTTGGAGATGCCAAGTGCAAGGTTATAGGAGAACGAGTAGTAGGTGCCGCGTCATTTATTAGTAAAGTTTTTTTTCTTCAGTGGCACGTACGCAATATGATAAGTTCATATGGAGAGAAAAGGAAACCGCTCCACTATATACATAGTCAGGACGGGCTAGCCTACACGGTTGCTTGCCGGGGTTGCTCTCCTTGCACTCTCTCGCACAAAACGACAGTGGCCACATCTCTAATATCCCGGCGGATCACGTCCTCTTGGGGAAGGGGTGGATGCTTAGTGTAGATGCGGTGGCCGTCGCTGACGGCAAAAACCCACTGTCGGCACGTCCCGATCAAGGATCCCCGCCGTTCTCTCTCACAAAACCGGTGAGGTTGCCTTCGTTTGTTGCTCACTGACGCGACGTGGGAAGTTGCCGCCTCCCGCCGCCCTCCTCAAGGTTGAGCTACGTCCCTCAGGTACAACTCCCTTTACAGCCGGCTTGCACCACTGCTCCAGCTACCCACATCACTCCCTGTGGATATTTCTCTACTTCTTTGCCCCGCGCATACCTCTGCTGGCTTCTACGTACTGTATTTGTGATGAGTTTATGTCTCATCAACTTGTCCCAGTAATCTTATTCTAATCACGCTTCTTCAATTTCTTTGTCACAGGGATGCTCATCTCGATTTTGGTGAAACTGCACAAAATGATCCGATGGTCAAAAGGTTGCAAACTTCATTTATTAGGAAGCTCGAACGTTGCCAGCAAATTGAAGCCTGGTCAGGGTTCACGGTTCAAGGGCTAGGGACTGCATGGATCGTTTTTTTCTTTAGCTGCCTTTGTTCCAAAATAAGTGTCAACTTTAGTAGTAGTACAACTTTGTACTAAAGTTTGCACAAAGTTGAGACACTTATTTTGGAACGGAGGGAGTACATATTTGCTATGATTTGTCAATCATTGAGATGCAATAGCATGCATGTTAGTCTCCTTTGTATTTGATGAAATGTTGCAACGGGAAAACTTGGACGCAAGATACATGTAACAGAAGCTGGAAGCTTCATGGCATTGTACAAATTTATCTCGCTGATAAATTACAGTACGTACTATAGTAGTACTTCCTCCGTTCCTAAATATAACTCTTTGTAGAGATTTCAACATGAACCACATGCGGATGTATATAGATGCATTTTAAGTGTAGATTCATTCATTTTGTTCTGTATGTAGTGGAATCTCTACAAAGACTTATCTACTAGTAATATCTAGCCCCCACTACTAGGAATTCTCTATCCTCTCCTTGAGCCACATCATCAAAATTGATGTAGCCGTCTGATCTAGACGTTGATAGGCTCCACACTAAGCCACATGCAAGCATGCAGAAATACCGTGGCACATGCATGTGAGTGGGTTTTAAATCACATCAACATGTCTGCATGCAAGCATGCACCGGTAGCATGCATGTAAGTGAGCTTTTAAGTCCCATTAACATGTCAAAATAAAAATATAATCCCATTATGCAGTAGGAGTTGGCTGATCTTTTTTCCTTACGTGGGATGATCTAAATGATGATGGGAGTTTATTTAGTTTGGCTACCACATTTTTCATGCGGTTATAGAGTTTTTTTAGTTCTATGAAATTGATAATTTTGCGCAGAGAGATATACCACTGTTCCGCGGCAACGCGCGGGGACTCATCTAGTAATATTTAGGAACGGAGGGAGTACTATGTAAAGAGTTAGGTGTCGCACGGTAATAGTGTGAGGTGGGCCATGTAATCACTGGGCCTGCATGTTTTCACTGCTCTTGCACGCCTCCGCTGTAAGAATGGAGAAAATTGTAATCTAGTAGTAGTACCTCCTTTCGCCGAAAGCGTGGGACATCCAGCAGTCCTACCACCTCGGTAATAAAGACCAATGAGCCGTCAAATCACATAGACCCAACAGTAAGTTGGACGGACGAAGCAACCATCACTCTTGCGCCAGTGAGAGGTCGCGTCCGCTCTGCCCGGGGATGAATGCGACACCGATTCTTTGGAGCGGCGCTGACCATTTCGGACGGGAAGCGAGCGCGGGCGATGGAGGGGCTTTGGGTGGGCCAGGCTGGTCAGGAGCGGGCGTGGCAGCTGTCCACATGTCCCTACCGGACATGCCCGGAAACGAGAGGATGCACCGACTCTCGCGGCTAAAATCGTACACTACACAACATCTCTCTGTAGGAGTAGGTCGATTTGTCGCTCTCTCTAACACACACATGCTGTTAAACACACACACACACACGCACCTTGGTCCCGTTGCACCTTCTAATGTGACTTATTACACCTAGACGGAGGGAGTAGTAAGTATACGATATACGGTGGCACACTGACTTAAGTCGAATACAACTGCCCAAAATTTGTGTCCATGTTATAATAAGGATTCACTTAAAATAGTACGTGTGCGAACAGAGGGATCAATTGGACAGTGTTCCCGAGCAGTAGCGAGATGTGTGAGGTAAGATACACCGCTGGAGCTTTTATTTTTTCTTATTAATTTGTTTGTTTCACCCTCTGACTGGTGGGACCCAACGTACTACGTGGAGAGAGGTAAGGTGACTAAGGCTGCATTATTTCTGCACCACTGTGGATAGTCTTACCACCAAAGCCACATGACATGATTATGATTGAAATCCCAATGACTCCCACACACACAAAAAACACGACATGCTTGTCAATGAATGCATGAACGTATAAAAGGTTATTTCCCTCTCGTTGAACATAACGGGAGGGTTGTGTAGCTGGTTAGCCTGTTCGCTCATCAAACTTGAGGTCTCGGGTTCGATAACTACACTTGAGCATAATTTGTGCCAGGAGGATTCTTTGACTGGTCAAAAATGTTTTCTAGGGTTTGCATGCTTCACACTCTCTCTCCAGTATATATATACACCCTGGAGCCTCAGCGCTTGTACTTGCTCTCTTCACACTCTCTCACCCTCTCCAGCTGGAGCCTCAGCGCTTGTAGTTGCTCTCTTCACACTCTCTCACCCTCTACAGATCTAAACAAGACTTCGTTGGCCTCTCTCTCCCCTCACTGCTGCTCAAAGAGCCGGCAGGATCCGTCTGCCGGGAAGGGAAGGAGGCTTAACGCTGTCGCCGTCGGCGAGGGACTACCGGCGCAGCTGTTCACTTTCCACCCAGCGGCGGCGCGGGAGGGTCTCCGACCCCTTCTTCTTCGCCTTGTCCCGTCGCCCACCGAACCACGCCCCAAGAACCTTAAGGTATAATTTACCTACTCCACATGCATTGCTCTAGCTGCATGTATACCATGAATCTAGGACGTGGTTCAAAGAGGAAAGGAGTGGGGGAAAGTAGTGGGAAAAGTTGTATATAGCATGAATCTAGGACGTAGTTCAAAGAGGAAATGAAGGGGGAAAGTTGTATAGCATGAATCTAGGACATGGTTCAAAGAGGAAAGGAATGGGGGAAAGTAGTGGGGAAAGTTGTATCGCATAAATCTAGGACGTGCTACAAAGAGGAAAGGAAGGGGCGAAAGTACTAGTTCAAAAAGGAAAGGAAGGGACAAGGCTGTAGAGTTTGAGCAGGACTAGATTTGCTGCTCTCACATAGGGAAAGGTGTCTAAAGATAACAAAACTGGGACCAACACAAATATGCTCCTTGGTTGTTTGTTCTTTCTTGCAACAGACTGTGCATGACCACAATACATTTGTAGATGCACATGGTGCTGGTGCGTCCACTGTCCTGTGCAACTCATTAGCTGTTGTTAATCTAAGGCCCTGTTTGGTTAAAAACTCCCTAGTCCCTACCGGCTTGGTTCCAGGGACTAAACATGGACTAGAGGTTATTAAATGACATGCTAAAAGACCATGTTACCCCTAGTAATGAACTAATAGAGACAAGGTGCGATGCGTGGCAGGGGCAACTGTTCGAAAAAGTCCCAAAAAGACTCCCTCGGGGTCTTCTTTCTTTAGTCCTAAATGTCCACTTTTAGTCCCTAAAAGTCCCTCCTGTTTGGTTTAGATGGGACTGACACAGAGTTTTTTTAGTCCCTACACCAAAATGCCCCTGTAAACAAACACCCTCTAATAATGCCGCTGGAAAATTGATGCAATGCCACAGTTAAAAGCAAATTACATGTTTAACGAATTTTATTGTTAATATAATCTCTATGTTAATATTAATCAATGCCACCATTTGAGAAATGCTACTGTCTTGCTTTCTTTCCCATTTAGATAAGGTAGATGCTTCTTTTTGTTGGCTTCTGTGTCATCCACAGTTATTAACCACTAATTGTGTCCTTTGCACCTCTGTGTAAACAGGGTTATCTGCTTCACCTCGTTTCCATTGTGACCTTTTGTTGGACTACACAAAACACTTTTGTTTTAAGAGTGTTTTGTGCGGTTCAACCAAAATGTCACACCGACAACGTTGCTTGATTGCTTAATCTTAGTGGAACTGCACAAGAGGAGATCTTACCTCCTATCCGTTAAGGCGAATTTGATTCAGATCTTCTTCTTGTGAGTTGTTTGAATTCCGCATCATGAGAGGTCAGTACTAGCCTTCTTTCACATGATTCTGCAGTGTGCGTTCATATGTTGTGCTACTTGTATGATAATGTTGCTTGATTTTAGCGAACTGCACAAATGGAGACAAGACTTCCAATCTGTATGTGCACCGTAATATCCTATTGAGGTATTATAAGGATATTTCACAACTGCTGGCCTGTATTTTGCCACTTTCATCAGAAAATTAAGTTTAGTACTATACTTGTGCTCCCTAATTGACATGCCAAATCTTACATTGAAGGCGAAGCTTGTCTGTTATTGAACCAAGTGATGAAGGGGAAGAACAAGCAGAACAAAAACAAAAATCAACTCCCGATGCTGTAATGAAGCACTGGAACTGTGATGACACAAGTAATGATATAGTTTTGCATCTTAATTTATTGCTACGGCTGGGACGAGCAATTGTTTTGCCACTGATTTGATGCCACTCTTAATGTAATATGTAATTATGTCTACTTGTGCAAACAGGGATCTTCTTTGAAGATACCATATATTTTAGTGGAACTGCACAAGAAGATGTTGGAAACATTAAACTAATCGAGGAGTATATAGTAAGCATGGCCACCACCGTAGATAGCAACAGATGGTTCCGGAGAAGTGCTTCATCTGTATGCTCTACACAATAAGCCTCCTGACAAAGGTTGGTACTCGCCCACTGATTTCATCCATATGATTGAGCTTTGTAATCTCTATTGGTGTTGTGCTACTGTTTAGATACTGTCATGAAAAAGTGGTATTGTCCTTGAGAAGTGCTTCATCTGTGCTGTTTTAAATATTTCCTTTCCTTTTTTTGAGCAAAAAGGGATGCTAGCGTTTAGTAGTCCTCTTGTCTTTGCACAATAGGATCATCTTCCTCTGAAGAAGAATATGGAGTACGTGAAGTGACTAGTTCCGATTATGCAAGGATGAAGAAGCCATGTCTATCTTCTCATAAGGAGCAGTTGAAGGATGGTTACATTACTCCCCACAAGACCAAACTAACTTCAGCTCAGAAGGACTGACAAATCTCCATTTTTTTGCTGTGATAAGCGAGTACAATGTTGTTCTAGGATTCTTTCTGGTGACTTCCATTTTTCTAAAAGTGTGCTCTACATGGACCATGTATGTGTCTGTTGAAACTGTACAACAGAGTATGAAGGGCTCCTTGCCGAGCTCAGGATTTCCATAGAATTGGGGATTAAGAAGATGATCATTCGACGAGATTTGTAACTTGTGGTGAGACAGGTCAACAAGGATTACAAAAGTCCATTGATGGAGGCATACATTGAGGAAGTGAGGAGATTGGAGGAGCGCTTTGACGAATTGCAATCAGAGCACGTGCCCCGTGTGGAAAATAACTTTGTTGATCATCTGTCAAAGTGTGCTGCATAGAAGCATCATGTGGAACTACGAACTTTTGTTCTCCATCTTACTCAGCCTCCGTATCCCCGGCAACAATGTCCAGAAAGGGAGGAAGTTGGACTCCCATAAGCCTCTCCCGGTAGAGCCTCCCGGGGTTCCTGGCAGGGACCCTGCCGGAAACAACTCCCCACACTACTAGGAAAAGGGCTATAGATGGAATTGACACTAATGGCGCACCAGACATGTGGTGCGCCATTACTATATACTAATGGCGCACCATCTGTTGGTGCGCCATTAGTGTGGAAGACACTAATGGTGCACCAGGCACATGGTGTGCCACTAGTAACAAAATGTTTTTTTCATTTTTTCAAACATACTAATGGCGCATCCGAGCAGAGTGCGCCATTAGTAGTTAGAACTACTAATGGTGCACCAGCCATAGAGTGCACCACTACAGTATTTTTTTTTACTTTTTTGCAAAACTACTAATGGCGCACCGTTGCATAGTGCACCATTACTAGTTTAAACTAGTAATGGCGCACTGTGCCACAGTGCGCCATTAGTATAAAATTATTTTTTTACTTTTTTGCAAAACTACTAATGGCGCATGTCTGTGTGGTGCACCATTAGTATATTGGGTTACTAATGGCGCATGTCTCTGTGGTGCGCCATTAGCACCCCCCGCACCCTCCCCCCGCTCCACCGCCGCCGACGACCCCCCGCACCCTCTCCCCCGCTCCACCGCCACCGACGACCCACCGCACCCTCCCTCGCTCCACCGTCGTCGACAACCCACCGCACCCTCCCCCGCTCCACCGCCGCCGCCGACACCCCGCACCCTCCCCCACTTTTTGATGATATTTTTAAATAACAAATTTGATGATATTTTCAAATAAGAAATTTGATGATATTTTCAAATAACAAATTGGATGATATTTTCAGTTAAAAATAAAAAAACAAATTTGATGATATTTTCAAAAAAAAATTGATGATATTTGATGATATCTTCTGTTCTAGTCCTCATGAAAATAACAAATTTGATAAAAAAAGTAATTATTAGACGCAACAAGAAATAATGAAAAAAACGTTACTTGCTATCAGAAAAAAAAGTTACTAATGGCGCACCAGAGGAGGGTGCGCCATTGCTCTCAGAAAAAAAACTACTAATGCCGCACCAGAGGGTGGTGCGCCATTGCTATCAGAAAAAAACTACTAATGGCGCACTAGAGGGTGGTGCGCCATTGCTATAGTGTCTAGCTAGATACCCCTTCGCCCGATCCCCCCTTCCCTCTCCCTCGCCAGATCCCCCTTCCCTCCCCCGCCACAACCGCTTCGACGACCCCCGGCCCGCTCCGACGACCGCCGCGCCCGCTCCACACCCGCTCCGGCTCCCCCGCGCCCGTTTCGACGACCCCCGCGCCCGCTCCACACCCTAGCACCTCCTCACTTCCCCTCCCCTCGCGCTTCTTCACCCGACTAGGTCATCCCCGTCGACACCGCATCGTCCCCGCGACCACCGTCGTCCCCGCACCCCACCAAGGAGTCCAGGAGCTTTGCAGTGTTCTTCTACGTCATCTACGGCCAGTCGTTCGAGCTCGACGACTCTGCATCGTGCGGATCGAGGTCTTCTTCCACCTCCAGCCACCGCGGCCTCACCGTCGATCCACGCCACCTCGTCAACCCCGGCCCCGCACGAGCTCGCCATCGTCTTCCTCTCGGTGAGCTGCACCAGTTCCCCTTCCCCCCCCCTCTCAGTGACCTGGTTGTCTGGCTTAAGTTGGAGGCTGCAACGGAAGAGTTCATTCAGAAAAAAATACAGGATTTAAAGATGATTCTTTTCTTACTATTGCCATGTTTTTTCAATTTATCAAGCTCCAGCACAAATATCCGATAGTATTTGGGCTGCAGTTAGTGTACTAATTAGTTGGATATTTGAGTAGTATTGTCAACAGTAATAACTTTTACATGTTTGCATTGCTTCCAAGAGTAACAGCAGGTGCTTAGGACACCTTTAGGAGATCTACTCATCTCTAATCATGCTACTCAAGGATAGGAACCGTAAGCTTCTCTAATCTGCTTGTGCTAGGTTGTTCTACAGTTCAAGATTTACTCCTTAACTGAAATATGTAACTAACAAACCTAGCTCTTGCAAGTAACAACATGTTCAGGATCAAGGTTGACAGTATGTTCTGACAGTATAAGAGTAGGAATTCTGTGTTGTTTCTAAAAGCTCTACAATATCCAGATTTTATGATATTTGTACATCCAGTTTTTGTGGTTAGATATCTGACAGTATAAGAGTATGTTCTGACAGTATAAGAGTAGTATAAGAGTATAAGAGTAGTATATCCAGTTTTTGTGGTTAGATATCTGAATTGAGAAAAAACATAGCTTTTGCGGTCTCCATATACTACTAATACTACTACTGTATTTCATTTCAAAGTTCAAAATGCTAGTACTGAGATTTTCATTTCCAATGAGTGATGTTTTTCCTAGCAGTAGAAAAATAGCAGTAGCCATGTACTAGGAGTGCATTTTTTTCTAGGGTGATGGATAGATCTAGTGAGTACTGCATTGCTTTTGTCCAACTTTTGATAGGACCAAGGAAATGAGTGCTCGAAAGCATTCCCATGCGTTTGCCCCCCTTCTCTTGGGCCTGGTCTTCTCCCCCTCTTTATGCCCTTTTCTTTTGAACAGGAAAAGAGGGTCATAACCCTTGTAATTATGCACAAGCCCTTTGCTTTATACCCACAAAAAATGTTGGTTCATGGCTGGCTAACTGTAGGTCCAGCCAACTGGTAGGTGGGTGTAGATGCTTGAATTGCATAGGGCCAACTAACTGCCCCTTGAAGGGGGCAAACAAGATGTTGTTGATACATAAATGTAGTTTTCAGTATTCTGTCCAAACTGAAAACTGTTAAAAAGACCATGTGTTTTTTGGTCAAAATCTGCATGTAAAACTGAAATAATCTCCTAGTAGTTAACTATTATGGACAATTGTCAATTTTCTATAATGATGATGGAACATTATAAAGCATTGTACTCCAGTGTATATGAAGGATACAAAAAATTTATCAACTTCTCTGATTTTATAAAGTTGTTCTTATATGGGTGAAACTTCACTTGTTTTTAGGCTAGTGCAGGGTGTTGCTTCTTCTGTATGGGCCAACTATGTCACAAATAAATTGTTCCTTCTTCTGAATTTGACAAGTAATGACTTGCAAAGATGATGATCATCTTGCTAGTTTGCTGGGTTTTGTCTCCGACCATTGTGTCGTGATGAATTTGCAGGTACCCCGAGAGGCCCTTGAGTTTGTCGGAATGTCGATTAACTTCCGTTCTGGCAAATTCGGGTACTCCATATGTCCTATTTTTAGCAAAGGTCATGCTGAAACTTTCCGTGAATTTTAGCACGACTTTGCTAAAAATAGGACATATGGGGTACTTGCGACTAATGCATGGGCCGGGGTATCTTAGTACTTAATTAAGTAGGATCAACTGCCCCGCCATTCTTGTTGCATTAAGCCATAGGTGGCAATAGAACCAAGTGATTAGGCCCAACTTAGAATTCTCCTTAGCATCGATAAACCCTAGATGATAAACCCAACATAGGTGGCAATAGAGCCAAGTGATTAGTGCCAAGTGATTAGGCCCAACCTAGGGTGCCTCGGCATCGATAAACCCTAAATGATGAAAACTTAACTTGGCTTCTATAGGGTGCCTCGGTGTCGATGAGAACCTAAATGATGTACGCTTAGGCTTTTAGGGTGCCTCGGTGTCGACAAACCCTAAATGATAAAAGCTTAGCTTTTAGGATGCCTCGGTGTCGACAAACCCTAAATGATGAGACCATGATCTTGTTCCTTGACAATAACCAACTTTTTGACAAAACTTTTTTCCTATTTAGAGCGAAACATGGCCCACAACGATGAGGCCGGCGGTTCGGGCGGCAAGCAATTCTGGGAGCTGTCCCAGGAGTTGGAGGAAGAACCTCACCGCTATGAGGACGCCGCGGAAGACACCGATCCTGACTACACAACCCCTAGTGGCGTCGGGGATGACACCACTGATGATGGCGCCGCGGATGCCACCACTGATGATGGCGGCGCACGCACAGATGGAAGCCAACTGAAGAGGCAAAGGAAGGACCAGCACCCGAACATGCTCGGCACCGTCAGGGAGGAATTTACTGAAGTGAACTCCGACGGGCATCCGACGGCGCCCAAACATGTAGTCAAGGGGTACTCGATTCAGCTCGGGTGCATTCTCCGGAGCTCCGCTTCGATCAACACCAAGAACCTAAGGCATAAGGACCGAGGGAATTTGCGCAGCCTCCTCTTCACGAAGCTGCACGAACGATACAAGTTCCCCGCTGAGTTCGCAAACACACGCCTCCCGGGTAATAAAGTGAATGGTGCCGCCCTCACGACGATGAGCACGGCCCTGTCTACTTGGAAAAGCACGATGAAGGCAATGATTGACAAAGGTGATAGTTATGAGAAGATCAAGGCGAAATATCCTTTGATTAGCGAAGATGACTACAAGGAGTTCAAGATCAAGTGCAAGAGCCCCGCAACCTCCGAATCAAGTCAGTGGGGGAAAGAAATGCGGTAGTTGAACATAGGGGTCCACCAACTCGGTCCCGGCGGTTACAGAGTGGCGGAGCCTGTATGGGATAAGGAGGACGCGGAGCATGCCGAGCAAGGCCTACCGCCCCGCTTCGAGAAATGCAGAGACAAGCAGACCAGGAACTTTCTCAGGGCCCGGTACAAGGAGGACCCGGTAACAAAGGAGCTTACCACGGATCCGAAGACCAAGGAGCTTGAGCTTGTTCTGGTAAGGAATACACCCCCGCGTAATTAGCTCCATATGGTTGCATTCTAATTAATCCCCAATATTTCTAAATGGTTCACGTTCCTTCCGCAGGACAAAGAAAGTAGTAGCGCGGGGTCGTCTCAGAGCTCCCCTTTCGACACCCCTTTGAATAGGGCATTGAACGTAATGAAAAACAAGGATAAGCTCAATAAGCCGATGTTAGCTGGTCGTGTGGCCGGCAAAGGCTTGTCCACAAAATGGTCGTCATACTATGCCGCTGGTGGGCGAAAGGAGAAAAAGACCAGCTCGGAAAGCCAGTCGCGCGAGGTTGAAGCACTCAAGGCGCAAGTGGCATGGATTCCGGAGATGGTCCAAGAGCAAGTGCAACAACAACTGGGATCGACGCTCACTGGCATTATGCCTAACTTGATTCATGGGATAACGACGTGGATTGTGGGTGGCCAACAGGGGCCGCCCCCGATTCCCAGATTCACGGCTAGCAACTCGCACAACGCGCAGGCGGCGCCATTGGTGTCTCCGGCGGCGGCGGTATTGGTGTCTACGGCGGCGGCGCCATTGGTGTCTCCGGCGGCGGCGGTATTGGTGTCTCCGATGCCGGCATTGGAGCTTAATGCACCCGGGTGTAAGCCGGCCGGCACCTCGCCAGCAAGCGGCCCCTCCGTCAGTTCCACGCCCGCCGGTGGCGGTGCCTCGACATTAGCCGAGCTCGATGGCATCACGGTAACTAAGCCTCTCGGCCGAGGACTTCATCTCCTTGCCTTCGACTGGGCATCCCTGACGCCCTACATGTTTTCGCAGGGCGCCGCCGACGTTCCTTGCACTCTCCTGCACTTCGTGGGTGGCGAGTTGGTCGATGTTGCCAAGGGCAGAATCGTTCAACCGGGCAACCCCGTGTTCCACGGTAATCCGATGCCACCCACAATGTATAGGGTTGAAGTGGTTTGGGTGCTGCCAGGCTGCGACGAGTTGTTACCTCCGATTCGACCCGCTGGGGCCGACGAAGAAGATGAGATGACCCTCAGCACCTGCGTAAGCTGGCCCCTGCTTTAGCCGAAGAGCCAGATTCATTTGGGGGCGGGGGACACCACCCCACAGACAAGACCGCCAGTCGTGCCGGCGCCAAGCCATGGCAAGAATGCCACAACGCTACCGGACATGCCGGACATCCCTATGGCACAGGATCCGGACATGCATATGGCACAGGATCCGGATGACGACGACAACGACGATGGTACCTTTACCAACGTCGATAAGTACTTTGCCGAACATGGGTACGGTGACGAGTTCTGCGGGCCTCCTTCTCAAGAACCCAAACAAGACGACCGCGATCTAGCTGGTACGGCGGAGAAACCCAATTGCAACAGGCGTCGTCTGGCGTTCAGTTCTCAAGAGACGCCTCCAGCTGCCACCTTCACCGAGCCTCAGATAGCGGAGGTGCCAAATATTATCAGCCCCAACACGCTCAAGAAGGCGGTCTGTGAGCAGAACTCGGTCCCATTACAGTAGATCAAGAAGAAGGGCCGGAAACGGCAGACTAAAAAGGCTGCCGGTGCGAGCTAGCCGGCACCGAGTACGATCCGTGCTCAGGACGGGCCACCTTCACCTAAGGATATCTCGAGGAGGGTGCATGTGGCGGGTAGGGCGATGCTACCGACAAATATGCTCAATGCTACAACCGGTGCTATGCGGAGTCTGCACGACAGTGTTCTTTCTTTGGAGAAGCGGCGTCTCAGAGAGAATGATGTGGCATACCCGGTTTTCGTGGCCAAGGTGCCAGAGGGCAAGGGCTTTGTGGATGGCGCCATCGGGGGTACGATCGTCATGTGGTTTGATGACATCTTTGCTATGTTCAACCTTCATCCGCTGCACTACACCTTTGTTCGGCTGTTTTCGCTGAGTATGGAGATGTGGATCATTAGAGACAAGACCCCGGACATCGTGATCGTCGACCCCTTCTACATGCGTGCCAAGCTCTTGAGCAGCGCTGGGGACCGCCAAGTCGCGAGTTCACACCTCGAAGACGTCATTCTGGCAAACCCAGATAAGGATAACTTCCTTGTGGCTTACTTTCCCGAGTAAGTCATCCCTTAACCGCCCTGTAACATATGATTTCTTAGATTTCGATCGTTCTTTTTTTTCTAACATTCCGTGTTCTGTGCAGTGACACACATTGCACACTCATCCTCTTAAGACTGAAATATTCCATGGCCACGTATTTTGACCCGAACCGTAACTCCAAGATAAACTACACAAATATCAAGAAAGTTCTTGATGATGTTCTCCCCGGCTACACCAAATCTGGAGGCACCTTCACCAGGGCAGTTCGTAAGTACGGCAAGCACGTGTTCGCCCACAATACGACGTTCTGCTGCGTCAAGCAGCCGCCTGGCGGTCAGAAGGATGCCTACTACGCCCTCCATCACATGCGGGCGATCGTAAGGGACCATCATCACCTTCTGCTACCAAATAATCTCAAAGGTTGGGCCGCGAGCTCGTCGGCAATCCAGGACGCAGACATCAGACAAGAATTCTTTCGCATCCAGTCGGAGTTTGCGGACATCATCCATCAAGATGTCGTTCATACCTCGGGGCAGTTCTTCCTCAGATATCAGCCGTCCAACATTGAGATAGATGGAATGCTACAAATGCAGGCTGACAACGCCCGCGATTTCATGACCATCACGACAGACGGCGGCTTCATCCACGCTCATGTCCATGAGTCGAGTCGAAAGTAGTGATGTTTAGTTCTGAAACATTGATTGGCTCATGTTGTAATTAAACTTTAATGAATTGTATGTCTCTTTGGTTTGGACAGTCGTTCAACTTAGATGTAATCGATGCTATTTATTAGCAGAACCATGAATCGTGCTATTAATGTCTTGCTTTTCTCTTCCGATCCTTTTGTTGCATACTTATATATTGCTTATGTATGTATTGTCTGTTGTTTGGCTTGTGCATAGAGATGCCATCGTATGTCGTGTACAAGGGTAAGGTTCCCGGAGTCTACGACAACTGGGAGGAGTGTCGGAGACAGGTTCACCGTTTCAGCGGTAACAGTTACAAAGGGTACACCACTAGGGCAAAGGCGGAATCTAGATACGCCCGCTATCTAGCGGGAGAGAGGAGGGAGCGTTGGAGGAACCGGATGAAGACCAGTTTCATCACGATGATGCTCATCGTGATGACGGCAGCTCTCTTCTATGTGATGGTAGTTTAGATGATCGATATCGACTTGTAATGTGAAGACAAACTCGATACTCGCGGTCTCGAGACTTGTAATGTTTTATCTTTGTTCAGTCTTTTGAATTCGGAGACTAATATGATGAATTGTATTCGGAGACTAATCTTATATTGTATTTGATGAATCTGCTGTTGCTGTGTGCTACTGTCTATATTCTGCCAAATAATATATTTTGTAACCTGTGCAAAAATCAGAAAAGTAAAAAAAAACTAATATTCATACTAATGGCGCATCACTACAGAGTGCGCCATTAGTATGCCAAAGTATACTAATGGCGCATCACCAAAGAGTGCGCCATTAGTATGCCAAGTATACTAATGGCGCATCCATCCGCAGTGCGCCATTAGTGTGCCAAAGCACATGGTTAAATATGGCCCCTGGGAGGCATACTAATGGCGCATGGTGTTATATACTAATTGCCACTGGGTGGTGCACCATTAGTATACCAGATACTAATGGCGCACCAGTGGTGCGCCATTAGTAATAAATACTAGTGGCGTGATACTAATGGCGCACCAGTGATGCGCCATTAGTAGGCAAAACTGGTGCGCCATTAGTAGGCCTTTTCCTAGTAGTGTCATCACTTGCCGAACCGCACCCTCCAGTCGGGATAATGGTCCCCGCGAATGAGAAGTGCGCTCCCGCAGATGAGGAGATGCCGCTAGTCCTTGTTCTGAGCCTCAGGCTCCAACTTGGTCAAGGCACATAGTACATTTCCTCCAAACTGGAGAACTTCTCGTTGAGCAAGATGAAGCCGAAAGAGTAGCCCGGAGGGCCTGTATGTATCAGTTTGTCGATGACACTCTATACAGAAGGAGGCCCAATGGTGTGAAATTGAAGTGCATCTACCGAGAAGAAGGAAAGGAACTGCTGGTGGAGATACAGAAAGGTATGTGTGGCTCCCACATTGGATCAAGGGCATTAATTGGAAAAGCATTCCATCAAGAATTCTATTGGCCCACGGCCCTCCAAGATGCGGTCGAGCTAGTCACCAAGTGTGAAGCCTGCCATTTCCATTCCAAGAACATCCACCTGCCTGCCCAAGCTCTTCAGACAATCCCTTTGTCATGGCTGTTTTCAGTCTAGGGGCTCGATATCCTCGACCCTTTCCCCCAAGCTGCCGGGGCTTTGAATTCTTATTCATTGCTATTGACAAGTCTACAAACTGGCTGGAAGTAGCTGCCGTCAGAAAGGTGACTGCTCAGTCAGCTATCAAGTTCTTGAAAGAACTAGTGTGCCGCCTCGGAGTCCCTGCATGGATCATTACTGGCAACGACACCCAATTCACGAGCCACGCCTTCATGCAATATGTTCGTGCCCTTGGAAGCAAGATCTCATTTGCCTCTATGGCACATCCCAGAAGCAATGGACAAGCTGAGAGGGCGAACGCTGAAGTGCTACGAGGACTCAAGACAAGAACATTTGATACGTTGCAGAAGCACGACAGGCGCTGGATCGATGAGCTGCCGGTAGTCCTCTGGTCCCTTAGAACGACACCAAATTTCGCTACCGAGCAGACTCCCTTCTCCCTAGTCTATGGGGCAGAAGTAGTTATCCCCACAGAACTCCTTTACGGGTCGCCTCGAGTGCCTGCCTACGATGAAGTTGCGCAAGATCAGCACTGGCATGACGATGCTGTGCTACTTGAGGAGAACCGTCTCTGGTCTGCTACGCGTGCTGCATGCTACCAACAAGCCCTGCGTCGCTATCACAGCCGCATGATTCATGCCCGGTGTTTTGAGGAAGGTGACCTTGTCCTTAGGTGTGTTCAGTCTGCCAAGGGTGCAAACAAGTTGACACCAAAGTGGGAAGGCCCTTGGCGAAGTCTGTCTAGAAACCGGATATGGAATTCAGTTGCAAAACTCATGGAATATTGAGCATCTCTGCAGGTTCTACCCTTAAGGCGCGGCTGTCGTGTCGTGCCCGGCAGCCACCCTTTTGTACATGCCTTGCCTCAGTTACATGTAACCCCTTGTACAAAGCCAGGCGTAGACCCTGAGCAGCAGAGAAATAAATGAAGCGCTGGGGGGCCCACCAAGTTGCATGCATGAGCATTTCATGAGCATTGCATGCATAAGCATTTCATGAGCATTGCATGCATAAGCATTGCATATAGATAAGATCGCATCTTGCATCATTTCCATCTACAGGTTCCTACCAACAACTTGACCTCTGAATGGAGTTGGAAAGATGAACCAACACAGTGATCTCCAGCAACCCAAATAGATAAGTTCTATCTCTTGTCCATACGTGTTCTATAAGTAAAACCTTGTGCATACAGAAAACCTCGTCACTTCTTTCAAAGTTAGGTGCTCCCATCCTTTGACTCAAGCACTGCCTCGGTCAAGATGATCATAGTGGCCTTTGATAAAAAAAGTTGGCGGGGAGCTGGTCCCTCATTTATGCCCAGTAGGCTCGGTTCCCCGGCAGTAAAATAGAGGGTTCCGGCAGGATAGCCTGCCGGGGCAAACTCGTTTATTTAAAGATAAAGAGGCACTCTACCTCTGCAAGGACATATACATGCGCGAGTCCCCGGAAAGGTTCATCTTTTCATTAAATATGCTAATACAACAAGTATTACAGAACACAAACATGGACTCAAGAGATTACATTATTTGAACTAAAGTTTGGCAAGTGCCTACATGTTTAAGATTGAAAAAAGATAAGTGGCCTATAATGCCCTTTCTTGATCCTCTCCTGCTAGGCACATCAGTCGAAGGTGAAGTGGACAAAAGGAGCGTCTGGGCGGAAGCCCAGCCTGACCCTGTCGGGCTCCAGGAGAGGTAGCTCGATAGGAGCGAGAAGGCACCGGTGGTGGCGTCGATGGAGAGCATGGCGGAGGCGACCCGTCAACCAACGCCACCAGGGCCACAGCTCGCGAGGAAGCCTGCCAGGGTCCAGCTGGAAGGCTGCTGGAGGAGCCGGAGGCAACATCTCCACATCTGCTCCCAACTCCCTGAGAAATCACCTTGTCGGGGAGGAGATTGAGATGCAGATGGTGCTGTTGCTGCTTGATGAAGATGGTGTGGGCGACGCTCAGCCGGAGTCAGAGTCGTCGCCCTCCCAGTTGCTGCCTTCATCATCGCCTTCACTGTCCTCCTCGTCGTTTTCGCTTGAGGAGAAGTTTTTGTCGTCAGTGGAGCTCTCCGTGCAACACCCTAGGCGAGCTCCCGAGCGACCAAAAATCTTAACGGAAACCAGGCCGCTCTCCATTAATTTAAACTGGAGAACGTGCCCCACCGACAAGCTATGGGCTTAAGCAAAGGTCTTCCATCCACGACGGTGGTACATAACATGAGGAGCAGGGAAGTCAACGTCCACCCACATGCCGCCATTCCCACAACCCCTCATGTGCAACCTCAGTGCGTGCGGCTGTTCAAGCTCCATCCCCCATGCGAATGGAGTAGGGAGGAGGAGGTGGCCACACAGAGGCTTGTATAGCCTGGTGACGACCTCTCAAGGCTGGTACCCGAGGTGGCCTTCCATCAGAGGAGGAGCCTCCGGTGGGGGCTCGACCAAAGCGCCGCTCCGTACTCCTCTTCCTCGGGTGCCATGAAGACTGCGGCCTCGCCCCCTTCCTCCTCATATGGCGGGTTCCGCCACCGCATGGTTAGGGGGAGGGGGGAAGCGCTATCGATCAGATGCTCTCGTCGCCATCGTCGGAGTACCTCCGCGCCCTCGTCCTCTCACCATGGCGAACAAAGAAAGTATGAAGATGGGGAGAAGGGAAGTGTGTATAAGCAAATGCACCGCTCCCGCCCCTTTTTATAGAGGGACGGAGCAGAGGGCTGGCCTCTCACCCAGAGGGAAGCTGCCCCGCTCCTCCAATATGGCCTCCATGTGCCTTCTGCTGCTCGGGGAATCAGAGCCGACCCTCAGCTCCAACCAACGTCGCCTGATTTTCTGCCACGGTGCCCGTCCCCGCTCTCTCCGCGTCCACCACCTACCCTACCCAATGCATGGGGTACACATGGAGGCTACACATGAAGCAGGAAGAAAGTGGGACGGCAGTTTCCACCCCGTGATTGTGGGACATGGGCGATCCATGTGCCATGATCAGAGTTTTCCGTAACGTTGTGCACGATGCGCGGGAAAACCAGAAACTGGCCTGGACCCAAGGCTAATGAAGAAGCAAAGAAGATCTCAAGGGGCCAGCACTTCCATGCCCCTTCCTGTGCACTTATTAGGGCCTGCCCCGATGACGCCCGGCAGCGCGTTCAGGACAGGCCCTGGGGCTTCTATCGGTGCAACAAGCCCTTGGTCTATTGACCAGACTGTGCACAGGCACGGGGGCAAGACCACAACTCCAGGATCAGATTGAAGTGCACAAGATTAGTTATGACCCACAAGTGTAGGGGATCTATCGTAGCCTTTTCGATAAGTAAGAGTGTCAAACCCAATGAGGAGCAGAAGGAAATGATAAGCGGTTTTCAACAAGGTATTTTGTGCAAGCACTGAAATTATCGGTAACAGATAGTTTTGTGATAAGGTAATTTGTAACGGGTAACAAGTAATGCAAGCAAATAAGGTGCAGCAAGATGGCCCAATCCTTTTTGTAGCAAAGTACAAGCCTGGACAAACTCTTATATGAAGGAAAGCACTCCCGAGGACACATGTGAATTATAGTCAAGCTAGTTTTATCACGTTCATATGATTCGCGTTCGGTACTTTGATAATTTGATATGTTGGTGGACCGGTGCTTGGGTACTGTCCTTACTTGGACAAGCATCCCACTTATGAGTAACCCCTATTGCAAGCATCCGCAACTACAACAGAAGTATTAAGGTAAACCAAACCATAGCATGAGACAAATGGATCCAAATCAGCCCCTTACGAAGCAACGCATAAACTAGGGTCTAAGCTTCTGTCACTCTAGCAACCCATCATCTACTTATTACTTCCCAATGCCTCCCTCTAGGCCCAAACAATGGTGAAGTGTCATGTAGTCGACGTTCACATGACACCACTAGAGGGATGACAACATACATCTCATCAAAATATCGAACGAATACCAAATTCACATGACTACTTATAGCAAGACTTCTCCCATGTCCACAGGAACAAACGTAACTACTCACAAAGCATATTCATGTTCATACTCAGAGGGGTATTAATATGCATAATGTATCTAAACATATGATCTTCCACCAAGTAAACAAACTAGCATCAACTACAAGGAGTAATCAACACTACTAGCAACCCACAGGTACCAATGAGGCTTGGATACAAAGATTGGATACAAGAGATGAACTAGGGTTTGAGATGAGATGGTGCTGGTGAAATGTTGATGGATATTGACCCCCTCCCGATGAGAGGATCGTTGGTGATGATTTCCCCCTCCCGGAGGGAAGTTTCCCCAGTAGAACAGCTCCGCCGGAGCCCTAGATTGGTTCCGCCTCGTGGCGGCGGAGTTTCGTCCTGTGAGCTTGCTTATGATTTTTCCTCGACAAAAGACTCCATATAGCCAAAGGTGGGCATCTGAGGGCCACAAGGGGGCCCACGAGGCAGGGGGCGCGCCCATGGGGGTAGAGCGCGCCCCCCACCCTCGTGGACGGTGGGTGGCCCACCTCTGGTACTTATTTCCTCCAATGCTTTTTATATATTGTGGAAATAATTCCCGGGGAGTTTCAGGAATTTTGGATATGTGCAGAATAGGTCTCTAATATTTGCTCCTTTTCCAGCCCAGAATTCCAGCTGTCGGCATTCCCCCTCTTCATGTAAACCTTGTAAGATAAGAGAGAAAAGGCATAAGTATTGTGGCATAATGTGTAAGAACAGCCCATAATGCAATAAATATCGATATAAAAGCATGATGCAAAATGGATGTATCAATTAGCCCTTTGGAGGATCCAACATGCGGATCAGGAAGACCAAGAGGAACCAGAGAAGCAAGACGCGCCAAGGAAAAGGCCTCCCTTGCTAGGAAGGCGAGCATGGCAAGGACGGGGTTTACCCCAGAAGCAAGCTTTTGAGGCGTCCCGGCAGGCCTGCCGGGACTTACGGAGATAGAGCCAACCCACCGCGCCACCTCATCATGACCCAAGGTGCCGATCAGTGCGGTGTCAACCTCCAAGGTGACTAAGTGGCTGCTATCCACCACTTGGCAGCCACTTCCTACACAAAACGCCTACAAGTGACACCCGTCCTGCAACGTGTCAAGCGAGAAGGTGCAAAGCTGGCAAAACAGCCCGGCAGCCCCTGTCGGGCAAGCTGCGATGTGACGTTGAGCGGCGCATTCAATGCGCTTTGTCAGCCTGCAGAGTTAGGTATGATAGCACTGTTTGCTATCTAATCAGTGCATAATGACTAATTTGCCACTGTGGTAACCCCTTCTATCTATAAAAGGAGGCCCAAGGCAATCCGCATAAGGGATTGGATGATTTAGTCTCCCACACACTCATACGCGCGTAGCCGCTCTCTCCCTAAGGCAACGCTGCCAGGCAAGTGAGTTGAGTTCGCCACCATTCTTTCCACATCAATCCACCAAAGCAGGAGTAGGGTTTTACGCCTCACGGCGGCCTGAACCTGGGCAAAATTGCCCGTGTGATTTCTGTCGTGCTTTCTCGCGTTTTTCTCCTCTTTGTGCAACGTGCTAACCCCCTGCCGAACCAAAAAGGGGCTCTTGGTCCCATAGGTGTCTGTAGTTTCCTGTGACACCATGGGAGGCTGGAGCTGATACGTCTCCAACATATCTATAATTTGTTTTTTGTTCCATGCTATTATATTATCTGTTTTGGATGTTTTATATGCATTAATATGTTATTTTATATTATTGTTGGGACTAACCTATTAACCTAAAGCCCAGTGCCAGTTTCTGTTTTTTTCCTTGTTTTTGAGTTTCGCATAAAAGAAATACCAAACGGAGTCCAAACAGAATGAAACCTTCGCGATGATTATTCTTGGACCGGAAGACAGCCAGGAGACTTGGAGATGAAGTCGGAGGAGCCATGAGGCTTCCACAAGGACGGAGGGCACGCCCCCACCCTTATGCCCCCCCCCCTGTGACCCCCCTGACCTAATTTTTTCGCCTATAAATTCCCAAATATCCCCAAACCACCAAAGGCATCCACGAAAACACGTTTCCACCGCTGCAACCTTCTGTACCGATGAGATCCTATGTAGGGACGTTTTCCAGCACCCTATCAGAGGGCGAATCGATCATGGAGGGCTTACACACCAACTCTATTGCCCTTCTGATGAAGCGTGAGTAGTTTGCCACAGACCTATGGGTCCATAGCTAGTATCTATATGGCTTCTTCTCTCTCTTTGATTCTCAATACCATGTTCTCCTCGATGTTCTTGGAGATTTATCCGATGTAATACTTTTTTGCGGTGTGTTTGCCGAGATTCGATGAATTGTGGATTTATGATCAGCTTGTCTATGAATATTATTTGAATCTTCTCTGAATTCTTATATGCCTGATTTGTTGTCTTTGTAATTCTCTTTGAACTATCAGTTTAGTTTGGCCAGCTAGATTGGTTTTTCTTGCAATGGGAGAAGTGCTTAGCTTTGGGTTCAATGTTGCGGTGTCCTTTCCGAGTGACAGTACGGGCAGCAAGGCATGTATTGTATTGTTGCCATGGAGAATAAAAAGATGGGGTTTTCATCATATTTCTTGAGTTAATTCCTCTACATCATGTCATCTTACTTAATGTGTTACTCTGTTCTTCATGAACTTAATACTCTAGATGCAGGCAGGAGTCGGTCGATGTGTGGAGTAATAGTAGTAGATGCAGAATCATTTCGGTCTACTTGACATGGACGTGATGCCTATATTCATGATCATTGCCTTAGATATCGTCATAACTTTGCACCTTTCTATCAATTTCTCGGCGGTAATTTGATCACCCACTGTAGTATTTGCTATCTTGAGAGAAGCTTCTAGTAAAACCTATGGCCCCCGGGCTATTTTCCATCATATAAGTTTCTATTTTCCATCATATTAGTTTTCGATCTACAATTTTAGTTTCCGATCTACTATTTTGCAATATTTCACTTTCTGATCTATAAACCAAAAATGCCAAAAATATTTACTTCACCTTTTGTTTAGTTTCATCTATCTCTATCAGATCTACCTTTTGCAAGTAACCGTGAAGGGATTGACAACCCCTTTATCGCGTTGGGTGCAAGTTGCTTGATTGTTTGTGCAGGTATTAGGTGATTTGTGTGTTTTCTCCTACTGGATTGAGACTTTGGTTCTCAAACTGAGGGAAATACTAATCTCTACTTTGCTACTTCACCCTTTCCACTTCAAGGGAAAAACCAACGCAAACTCAAGAATTAGCTGGAGCATGCGGTGGTTTGGACGGCTGGAGCAAGAAAATCAGAGGTTGAACAAGCAGGACGACCGTTGGATGTTAACAATCCAACAGTCACTGGTGATGGAATCGTTTGTTGACTAAGTTGACAAAGCCCTGCATACGCGTCAGCTTAGTAGGGCCAAAAGTCAGCCTCCAAATCTGGTGGGCCCCAACTATCATGGGGAGCACTCGTTATTTTTCACTTAATAAGGAGGCACTTCCTTCTGTGCCAAGATATAGTTGGTGGGTCCCAGCTGTCATCGGGAGGATTCATTCTTTTTGGCATAAAAAGGAGGTACTTTCTTGCGTGCGGCCATGGACCATGTGGGTTCCAACTGTCAGCCTCTCCATTTACATCCCTCTTCCGATGTTGTCGTTTGTTGACAACATTGACCACGCCGTGCCGAGAACACCAACGCGATGGATGACGGCGAGACCCAGGAAGGGAATGACCTGGAGGCGGCGAAGCCACATCAGTGGAGGGATGTGGGTGAGTGGAGGGATGGCCTGGCCAGCGGTGCGAGTAGTAGAGGGATGTGGGTGAGGCCTGCGCGGCAGCACAGCCGGCCACAGGATGCGGGAGCACGCGGTCCTGCCGATGCTAGATTTGGCGGCTGGAGCAAGAAGATCAATGATTGAAGTAGCGCGACAACCATTGGATTGACATCCAACGGTCATGTCTGCTGGAATCGTTTGTTGACGTATATAATAGGTTAAAAAATCTTGCAGACGCATCAACTTAATAGGCCCACAAGTCAGACCATTCCCTATTTTTTAAATAATTTACAACTCATTGCAACTTCTTATGCAATTTCTTATAGTCCGTTTTTTTGTTGGCCAGGGCCAGGGTTAAAAAATTAAATGAAATTTCGCATATTTCGGTGGGGTCCAAATTATTTTTAATTCCGAAATATCGAGCGAGATTAAAAGTACTTAGAAGATATATTTAAATTAGGTTAAAGGCCAGTGAAATTGGAATATGAAAATGTGAAAAAATTCAGAAATTTGAAAGTAATTGCCAATTTGTCGTCTGTTTTTTATATTTACAGCCTATTTCATATTATTTTCAAGATTTGCAGCTGTCTTGAAAGAGTTGCAGCCCAACAGGGCGTAGAAAAATAAGTAGGCCTGGATCGGGTATTCTTCAGAAAAAATAAACTAGGCTCATTTTCACAAAGAAACAATAGTTGGGTTGGTCATGTGGTGAACGTAAAATATAAGCCTGGGCTAGACGGGCCACAACCCGGTTGAAAATCTGCTCCGTCTCAACAATAACAAAAAAAATACTGCTGGACAGCTACATCCCAGGTGTCAGCCGATCTTGTGTTGTTCTCTTGTCTATTGACTATATATACGCTGACAATGTCGTGGGTCCCAGATGTCAGCAAACCACTAGGAGGAAGCATTTTCTTTTTCTATACGCTGACAATGGAGTATGTAGCAATAAATGAGGAATTTTCTTGCGTACGGCATGGACATTTTGGGCCCCTATTGTCATCCTCTCCACGTACAGTCCTCTCCCAATTCTTCTTGTTTGTTGACCATGTTGACAATGCGAGAGGGCGGCGCCGCGGCGAGCACACCAAAGCATGCTGAGGACATCGATGAGGCCTCAGACATCAACGTTAACGATTTAGGAGACGGTGGGGCAGCGATGCGTGCGCTGAGGCGCAGCCAGCCGTGGGAAGCGGAAGCAGGCGGCCCCGTCGGCGCTGGTTTGATTTTGGCGGCTGTAGGAAGACAAGACTGAAGAAACACGACAGACTGTAAAAGCAGCAGGAGTACTTGACAACCATAACTGAAACCAGCAGGGCAACTTAACAACCATAGCTGAAAACAGTATGAGTACTTATACAGGTTCAACCGTACAAAGCACGCCTCGAATAGTGCTACTTTGCCTATAGTTAACCAAGAGTGAGGCCACCAAGCCCCGGGACAAGGCCCAGGCGCCACCACGCACATCCAAAACCTTCTAAAAGCGGCTTCATCTCGTAATGTGGTCAATAAACAGGATATTCACTTTAGAACCATGGAAAAGCATGAGCATAACCTTCTGTCCTATTCTCCAAGATGGACGGCCTTCATTATTTGAGACCACCCATGAATAATTATCTTTTCACCTCCAATGGAAATGGAGTAGGTCAACATAAACATCATGTTGTGACCAAGTGCAAGTCTGACCCAACCATGGTTAGGCATCTGTATAGGAACAATATAACTGGCAAGTTTATATTTCAAGAAGATCACAACTGCTATTTATAAGCAATAGTTTATGAAGAACATATATAACAGAAAACATCTTGTACCATAAGTTTCTCGACACAGTTGGAACTGTTCAACGTGTGCAGCAGTGGCACACATATCCCATGTGGCCTTCCATCATTGAAACACCCCACAAGGACCTCAAGACGATCAATAAAGTGTAGGAACAAGTGGATGTCATCCCAGTCAACTTCAGTGCCATCAGTAACAGTCGAGTTCTTATAGAATAACAAACGAGTAGCGTGCTTAACTTTGAAATGACCTACATGTGCCACCAACTATAAGAAATATTAGTTAGAAGTAGCATCTTCATGAGAGAACGAATCACAAATCGTTGCTACTTCTAAAGTTAAATTGTGATTAGTTAGATAGAATAGGTGGATTAAGAAGTAATCGAGGCAACAGGCAAGAACTAGATACAAAACTAACATGGATGAACTACTGGAATGACGTCGGGGTGGAAGATCACAGTGAAGATGAGACCAGGTTCTGCTATTTCCATCAACATTCGTGCACCAACTTTCAGTCCGTAACACGTGAGAAAGTTTATCCAAGTTCGGCCATAAAAAGCAGTGACCTTCTTGGTTCATGAACCCAACTCAGAACTTATATCCATGGCTTGTCTTCAATGTGACCATTAAACTGGTGTATCTAGTTATGGCAAGGCCGACCATCTTGAGTACATGTGTTCTGGCGGAGCAAGGAATACACTGCTGGAAAAATAATATGAGAACACAATGTATTCGCTATCCAAATCTAGAAATAATTTCCTCCTTCACGTCAGTGTTGACCATGGTACTAGTACCTTTTATCCAAATATATAGCAATCCAAATTTCCAAATTAGTCGACAAAATGTTCAAAAAAACCCACCCTCCCTGATAGAAAAGAGGACTCTAGGAACATATTGTGCGCGTTTTAAAATCCCGTGTTAGCATGAGAAGGAACAAGTTTGGCGTCTCGCCGAGGGCACAGAAACCTGTAGGGTCCTCGCACTTTGGGCACTGCAAATGAAACACACTAGGTTCAGTAAGAAGAAAAATGCATCAACGGCGGCGGCTGCCATCCTATGATTACCCGCGACGAAGGGACTTGGATTTATCGGGGATGGATGAAGAATTCTTACCTGGTTCTCCATGAGAAAACCCTATGCAATCGCCGAGAGGGGTTTTTCTCTGAACAAGCAGACGAGGGAGAACGGATTCAGGCCCAGTGAAATATTGATGCTTCATCTGTCCAGCTTACTGCTAAAGTTGGAAAGGTGGGGTTTTTTGTGATTTGATGGCTCATTGGGCATTACTACGGCGCTACGAGCGGGGTGAGTCTACCGTGCAGTTGTGCACTCTAATTTGGTGCATAGCACGTGGACCCCATTGCTAGATGCCCCAGATATCAGCGAAAGGAAGTAGAAAGGCAGGAGTAACTAGTTACACATAAATATATTTTTGACAGAGAGATACTCCATCTGTAAAGAAATATAAAAAATTATATCACAACTTTATACATAAGAAAATCAAGGGGAATATATAAAACATAATATGGGGGTTTGGCTGAGAATATAATACTCAGACAGGCTCACGGTTCTGGACTTCGGGCCACAGGCCGGTGGGCCTGCATGATTGGGGGCCCATGTGTTCTAACTCAGTGCATTTCATATTGCAAGCGATCGGTACGGCGCTGGTTTTACATGCTATCGCAAGGCGAATATAGAAAATTAAATAAAGCACGATAGCTGTTAGAATGAAATCGAACGACATTTCCTAATCAACAATCAGAATTGCAATTCTTTCATGATATCCTATGTGTTAAATAATACTACTGTCGTACTACTTATACACACAGGACACTTGTTTCACCATGCCATATTATTACATCAAAAGCTCTCGGAGGATAGATCAGTTCGGCAGTTGCGTGCTGCTACTGAAGAATTTCGAAGTTGATTTGGACCAGCTTTGCTTGCCGAGAAAGTTTGATTTTGACATAATCCCCTACCGCAAGATTTGATTTAGTTTTGAACCTTGAACATCCTTTAGCATCAATCATCATGCGACCATCCTTTGTACTTACAGTATATTGAGCAGGTTCATTCACACCAAGGTTTTGCATGGTAAGAGAAACTTGGCCACGGCCCCCGGATTATGAACGACTCCCTCGTTGCTCTAGGAATACTCTGTTTGCAAACAAGAAGACATGCACAAATAGTTAGGTCAACATAGTGAATCATGTGAAACAACATGGAAAGAAAAAAGAACGAAGCACTTGGGCGGCCAATGCTTACCAAGAAGGTGGAGATGCCGCTTTTTGTAAGGACTTTGGTATATGTAGTGCGAACTGCAACCCAGTCTGTTGCCGGTGAAACTGCTGGTTCAGTTGCCGCTGCACAGGCCGGAGCAGATGCAAGTGCAACTTCAAGGGTTGGTGTAGGTGCCGGAGCCATTGCTAGTGCCCGTGCAACTAGTAGTTTCGTTGCTGCTGCCGGAGGTGGTGCTCCTTGTGGAGCTGGTGCCAGTGTCGGAGCAGGTGCCCGTAACTACAAAAAAATACACATCCGTGACATTTTGGGCCGAATGAAATTTTTCTGTCATACTTATGACACTTCTATGATGATAATTGTGACAAAACCCGGTATCATCATAGATGTGGTGGGGTCCTACTTCTATGACAAAAAATATGACAGTATATGGGCTTTTCGTCCTGGGCGGGCCAGAGACGCAGCTGCATGACATTCTTTGGGCCGTCCATGACGGAAACAACCGTGGTAGAAGCGAGGGCGAGGAAAATATCGGGGAGTTCTTGGTTACGGTGGGTGGTCGGGGGTCGAGCGATGTGCATTTCTCTCGTACGTGCGCGCGTGTGTGCGAGGCGTTGGGCTCTAACTGAACCCAAGCGATTGCACTGTAGGCTACGCGTTACTAAACCCAAGCGCTCGATCGATCCCTTGTTGTTAACAGAACCCAAGTGATTCCTTTGCTACTGCTGCTAACTGAAGCCGATCGAACGCTGCTGCCTCCTTCCCTTGATGAACAGTGAGCGTTGTTGATGGGGTTTGGATGAACAGTTCCAAGTGGGGGGTTGGATGAACAGGACCCCGTGGTAGTAGAGGCCATTGCCGCTGGATGAACAGTACCCCGATCGATCGAGTCGGTGGATGAACAGGACCCCGTGGAGGGCTGGATGAACAGGACCCCGTGGAGGGCTGGATGAATAGTAGCCGGTGGAGGGCTGGTTGAACAGTAGCCGGTGGAGGGCTGGATGAACAGTAGCCCGTGGAGGGGTGGTTGAACAGGACCCTGTGGAGAGGGCTGGTTGAACAATAGCTAGCGGAGGAACGCGCGGTGGAGGCTGGATGAACAGGAGCCCGTGGATGAACAGTCGCGGGTGGAGGCTAGAGGAGGTCGACGGTGGATGAACAGGAGCCTGTGGAGGCTGGAAGAGGTCGACGGTGGAGATGAACAGTATCCCATGGAGTCCCGTTTTGCGGTACGCCACACCCCTCCCGATGAACAGGACCCCCGTTTCGACCATAGCGCTCCAACACAAGTCTATTTCCTCTGTTTTGCGGTACGCCACACCCCTCCCGATCAACAGGACCCCGTTTCGATCATAGGAAGTCTGCTTCCTCCGTTTTGCGGTACGCCAGACCCCTCCCAATGAATAGGATCCTGTTTCCACCGTGGCCGGTCGAACACAAGGCCGTTTCCTCCGTTCTGCGGTACACCAGGCCTTGTTTCCATCGGCTGTTCCGTCCAAGCCGGTTGGCTCCTGATGAACACGACGACGCATTCCGTTCCGACCCAGCCGGTTGCCTCCCCATGATCACGACGACGGTGCAGCTTCTCCGTTCCGACACAGCCATGTACACAAGCCCTGGCCGTACGTATGCGCGAGTAGGCGTTCGAGACCCCGCCTGTATGTGCGTACATGGCTGTATTTTTTTCTTGCACCCAGGCAGCTGTACGTACGTGTACATGCTACGTGCGCGCCTCTACTACGACACGTGTGCGCCTCTACATTGACCAGTATGTATGTACACATTTGCGACCAGAATTACAATGCTACATACGCTTTGACCAGGTGGGTCCCGACTGTCAGGCACTTCCTTTCGTGCGAAGATGTAGCTGGTGGGTCCCAACAGCCAGGGGGGAAACATTTCTTTCACAAAATACGGTGGCCCATCCTGTGGGTCCCTACTGTCAGGTAGAGGAACCATTATTTTCCGCGTAATAAGGAGGCACTTCCTTGCTGCGGCCATGGAACCGGTTGTCAGCCTCTCCACATACAGTACTCTTCCGATGGAAGTCATTCCTTGACCACCTTGACCACACCGCGTCGAGAGCACCAGGGCGGTGGACAACGGCGAGGCCTAGGAAGGGGACGATGCGGAGCCGGGGAAGACGCGACAGTGGTTGCCCACGTGAAGAGGAGTACGAGGGTTCACTGGTTCGGCTGCGGTGTGAGGCTGTTTTCGCCGCAGAATAACAGGGGGTGTGGGTGAGTAGAGGGATGGCCAGGACAGCGGTGGGAGTAGTAGGGGCGGTGAGGCCTCCGCGGCATCACAGTCGGCGATGGGAGGCAGGAGCACGCGGCACGACCGGCGCTGGTTTGGGCGGCTGGAGCAAGAAGACTAGAGGTTGAAGAAGCACTAAGGCTGTTGGATGGACATCATACGGTCACTGGAGCTAGAATCGTTCATATTGACTAAGTTGACAAAGCCCTCCGTCCCCATCAACGTGGATGCAGACTGAGAGGTGTACGAGGGTTAACTGGTTCTGGTGCGGTGTGGTTCGTCAGTTGGTGGAGAAGAACAGGAAGTGTTGAGGGGTGGGGGATGGCCTGGCCAACGGTGGGGTAGCGCTTCACAGCGAAGCGTGCTAAGCAGAGCTGCTAGCAGCCGGAGGCGGGAGCAGGTGGTCCCGGCGGCACTAGAGGAAGAAGACGAGAGATTGAAGATGGATGACGGTCGTTGGATGTAAATCCAATGGCTAACGATGTCAGAATCATTTGTTGACTAAGTTGACCAACGACTTGCGTTGGCTTCGACCTATTGGCCCACATTTCAGCCTCCAAAAAAGTGGCACATATTCAACCCATTTTTTCAGAATTTACAGTCAATTTGATCTTTTTTTTAAATTACAGTCCATTTTCTAGGCTGGGTGAACAAATAATGTAGCTTCCATGCGGCCCATTTATTTATTTTCCTAAAAATTATAGGCCATTTGTAGTTTCTCGATATACACGATTTTGCTAGGCTGATTCTAATTATAATGTTGGGTTGGGCGCAACAATGTTATCAAAAAATAAACAGGGGCTGAGAATTTTGTTATAAATATATTTAAATAATAAGTGATTTATTATTACATTGGTCCTTAAATCTAACCAAGCTTTTGTACACAATCACCAGGATTTCTGTTGCCAAAAATATCCAGGATTTTATTGTTAAGAAATTATTTGTATAAGTTAATAAGATGTGGGATATTGTTTTCTTACATATGTAAGTATCTGTTAAATATATGATGACAATAAAAATAATATATAATAACATATAAAATAATTTAAATTTATATAATATAGTTAGAAGGGAAACATAAGTTGGACCAGGCGTTCCTATTCTTATATAGAAAAATAGAACAAACCTCTGTGTTTTCTTCAAAAAAAAACATAAATTGGGCTGCCGATGTTTCAGGAAAAATTAAACCTCGGATGGGAGGTCCATAGGCCGGTCGATACATGACGGCCATCAACAATATACAAACCGGCATGTCGTGGGCTATGCATGTTAAAAAATAAAGCCTAGACGGGGCAGCCGAAAACCCAGCCGATACTTGCTGCCCCAGTGATAATAGATGATACGTGCCAGCTCCCCGGCTTCATTGTGAATTTATCTCCTATAGTAACTACATTGAAGCACCTAAAAAATGTAACTATGTTGACAAACCCGTGGGCCCCAACGTTAGTATAGCATTAGGAGGAAGTATTTTTCGATGAGGCACTTCCTTGCGTACGGCCATAGACCTGGTGGATCCCGACTATCCGCCTCTCCACGTACAGTCCTCTCCAGATTCCTCTCATTTGTTCAGCATGTTCACAACGGTAGACAGCAGCGCCGTGGCGAGCACACAAAGGCGTAGGAGGAGATCGGACCACCTTAGGCGGTGCTCTATTTGTAAAGAAAGTACTGAAGTAGCCTAGTGGCCAAGTGACACTACCCGGCAGGCGACAGCTCTTCCGCCCGGGTTTGATTCCATCTGATGCAGGGAAAATATTTCCATCTGATGCAGGTTTGTCATCTATGCACACCACGTCCAACACTTGCCAAAACTTCGTCCCTCGTTTTCTCTGTTTTTCGCACACTCGACATTATGTGGGCATTTTGAAAATAGCATACTTTTTTGACCGTGCATCATATGAAGATGTGCTATGCATGAATGTTGATCAGCATGATGTTAACTAGCTGGTAGTTCCATTTTCGACCATGAGTAAAACTTCCAACATGATGTTAACCCTATTTGAAAAGGCCGTGTTAATATAAATGCTCTGCCTTTGAAAGTTCCAGTTTCTTATCTCAAATTGAACTTGCAGTTTCTTATCTGAAACTGGAACTTGCAGTTTCTTCTCTGAAATTCACATTGTCTGCACTTTTATACTCCTATGAAACTACATTTCTAAAATGCTAAAAATAGATCTCTAGAATTCATAAAATACTTTATATGCTCAATACTGCAAATCTGAAATTCAAAAGACATTCATATCTGAAAGTACTCTCAAAATACACAACACAATTCACAACCTGCAAATACTGACAACCCTAAGCTCCTCTCCCTCTTCTCCATTGCAAAACCACCTCCTCCCCTCTCCATCATCTCCATTCCAAAACCACCGCCTCGCCTCTCCCTCTTCTCCATTACAAAACCACCTCCTCTCTCCTCGGACGAGAATCCCCTGATGTAGCCCATCCCGCCGTTGAGACACTGGCACATGGGTCCTAACAAGCGCGGGGCCCACCTATCAGCGATCGAAAGGCAGGGAAACCTCTCATCTCCATCATCTCCATTCCAAAACCACCGTCTCGCCCCTCCCTCTTCTCAATTGCAAAACCACCCCCTCTCCTCTCGATCATCTCCATTCTAAAACCACAGTCTTGCCTCCCCCTCTTCTCTATTGCAAGACCACCGTCTCTCCTCCCATCTTCCAAAGCTAGCACCGGACCACTCATAAGGATATCTATGAAGAGGATGCAGCAGCGAATCAGGCAGATCACCGGCGGCGACCAGGCAAAGTTAGCCAGGTTGAAGGAGATCCTTACTTGGTTTGAGAATGAGTGGGAGATTTCAAGGACAGTGAGGGCCATGTGGCAATGTATGTGAAAGAGCGAGATGGCAGTGATGAGGGCGGTGATGTACTCCTCGGTGGCAGTCATGTCGTAGTCCTTCGAGTTCATCGAGTATCTCCTCTGGGCAATGGAGCAGACAGATTCGCCCGAGGCGAAAGTCAGGCGGAGGTCGTGGGCATACAGGTCGAAGGTCGAGCACCCAGAGGATAACGAATCGATCGAGTACGGTGTGCCGTTCGTGAGGGTGCAGAGCCAGCCGGAGCCACATGAGTATTCGTCCTACCACCGCAAGAGGAGGCCGGATGGCGCGACATCCCTTCCTCGTCGTTCTCCAAGGTTCCCTCGACGCTCGCCTCGTTTCAACAGCGTCGGTAGGGTTTAAGGTAAGCTTCGCACTAACCTAATCTTCCATCTGCTCGTGCTTAAAATTAGTGTGACATCTAATAAAAATCATGATTACAATCAGTCTCCGAGTACTACGCCAGTCACCCTAAAATAGCTCTGGACCTTTGGATCAAAGTTGTGACATTGTGTACAAATAAAGAAAAATAGATTGGTGCTCCTTTCAGAAAAGAGTACTCCCTAGAAAACAACCAATATAAGCTACTAGTATTTTTTTTAAGTCTAAGCTACTAGTATTTGGTTAGAGGATTTGCTGCCGAGAAATATCCGTCCATAGTGAGCGCCACACATCCCACTTGTGGTGGTGAATGCCAATGCTTAGATGGAGTAGGGTTGGTGTCGGTAATTTTTACTTGGCACCTCTCACTCTGCATATATGTCGGTTCCATCCGTACATTTGTGCAGTTCCACCAAAATGCAACTGAATAACCCTGTTTGCACAGATAATGAAAAAGCGTGATTACATTATAGTGGCACTAGTTGATGAAACATACACTAATAAATAGAATAAAATATTGCGATAGTATCATAGTATGCCATCCTGCGAGGGCGAGATGGGCCCTACGATGCCTCATACGGTACGCCTCATACTGGAAATCGACCCCCCGATACACCTTCTGCCAGTGATGAAGATCAGTGTACAATGGTAGTACAAGGAGGGGCCTTGAGACATTCCAATCTCTATTTTTGTGTAAATCAACTAAAATTAAGCACCCTAGTTTGCAAAAACGCTTAAACATTAACAATGGGACTAGTTGATAAAACATATACTAACAAAGAGAAGCACTTTCTTTATCTACATTGGAAATGAAATAATAGAGAGAACACTCGCTCTATTTTAACTGTATTATTACTTCATTTTATCAGTGGCACTAGGGTCGAGCAGGTGGCAAACGAGGTGTACCGTGCGTCGCAAGGATGGAGGTCGGGGTGCTTAGACTAGGATGCTAAAGCTGGCTCTATCTTCCCCCCTGATGTTTCTGTGGTAGCATTTGGGTTGTAATCCAAACTTAGTCGAGCTGGTGTTGCGTCCCCCTACCTGCCTATCTTATGTGGCGAACTTGTCTCCTGCTAGTACTCAGTTCGGTCTAGTAGTAGTTGCATAACTGCCCGTTTACACTGAGATGTTGTCGGATAATGGTTCTCTATGGTAGGGTTTCTTTAATGAAATCAGAGGAAACCCCCTCTTTCGATATATAAAAAAAATCAATGGCACTAGAGGTGCCAAAACATTTCCTCGAATTAATAGTGCCACTAGATTAAGGTGCAAAATAATAACATTACTGCTTTACGCAGTGCCAAAACAGTAGCACAAGAGCAGACTCAACATGTCGGATCTTTGGCAAACGATCAGACCAAAAATCCACATACCTCGTGATGGGAACCATATCTGCAGTAAACACCATCGTAGAAGGGATGACACCGTCACCAACATGGATGATTCAATTCATGGAACCTTTTGGTGCAGTTCACCTAAAATGAAGCAATGTCCCATGAGCTAGCAGCTTCTTCAAAAAAATTAGAAAAGGGATTCAGCCCCCGGTTCCATTTCCATCAGAAAACGAAACCCATAGAGCTTCTTATTCATTAGTTGCAATAAAATTTAGAAACATCAAGGTTGGTTGTGAAGCTCCTGGAATGTTCAACTATAATTTGGATATCATTTGTGCAGTTCAACTAAGATCAAGCGTGAAATGTATGTCTCTGTTTGCATAAAAAAGGTGGAAAGGAGGGTGACAAACACGTGATGGAACATACATCAAATGAAAAGAAGCATATTCCTTATCTGAATGGCAATCCTACAAGGACAGTAGCAATTTATAAAGCATCAGCATTGCTAGATATTAGTGTGGGCATTAGGATTAACTATGACAATCGTTAAATACGACATTACTTTAATGGTGCCATTGCTTCATTTTACCAGCAACATTACATTAACAGCTGCTACAGAGTCGGTATTTGGGTACGGGAGAGTAGGTGGAACAGGACAGTTGCATTTCTAACGAAAAGAAGCAACTTATCTTAATGGGAAATTTAGCAGGACATGAAAAAAGTGCCATTGATTCATATTACTAGAGGCATTACATTGAAAATAACATTGGTTTAATGTGTCCTTACTTTTAAAAGTGCGGCTTCTACATTTTACCAGTGGCATTACATAAGAGTGGCTCGGGGCAACAAACATCAGAACAGGATATCTGGTTTGGTCCCATTTTTGTTCGGTATAGCCACCTTATATTGTGTGTGGCTAGCAAATCTAGTGCTGGACTTACTCTGTTGACTTGTCCCCCAGTCCCCACTTTCTTTCCTTTTTCAACCAATAGATCGGGTTTATATTGAGTTTGTATTGTGTTTCCCTTTATTTCCCTATTAGACCAAGCGACCAGTTGGATAGCCAGTCTCTGCTACATTTCACCCCCATTATTTCCTCTTTCGACCAAGTCCTAGATTTAGGTAACAGATCTTCCCCCACCCCCACCCGCTTTCTTCCTTGTTTGAACCAAGTAGTACTAGATTCGAGTGCACGAACTACTTTTCCCTCTTAACATTCAAAATTTAGGTGGCTTTCAAACAGCCGATCGATCCTATCCACGAGGGTCCTGGGAAATAGTAAAAGATACAAATGCAGCAAGGTCAGGAGATCGGGAAGTAGAGCAAGGCCGGTTTCGAAGGAAGTTATACCTGAGGGTCGTCGGGATGTCGCTAGGCGGGCGACGGGAGGCCGAATCTGCCCACACTACGGCAGTGAGGAAGAAGGGGTCGAATGCCCTCCCTAGCCAGCGGTGCTTGGGAGAGAACGGCAAGGCACACTAATCGGGATGCGCCGGCAGTGGGTAAGAGCCGTCGCCGAAGACGACTGCGTGAACGTTGCACCTTCTCACCTTCCTCGATGGAGAGGCTCTGGTTGGATCTGTGACCAGCGATGAGCAAAGAGAGAGAGTGTGGCCACCGCTGTCATGTTTAGATCTGGAGAGGACGAGACAGTGTGAAGAGAGAAACACTAGCAAGCAAGCGCAGAGGCTCCTGCCTATATAGTGGAGTATTAGTTTTCTTTTGTCTACCGGAGCCGGCTTGACCTCGTCAATGACTGTCGAGAAGTCTCCATGCACGTGCCCCGGAGGCGCAGTTGTCGCCATTTTGATTTGAAGCACCGTATTATAACATATAACACGAAAAAATGCCACATGACAAGAAACCACAACCTCACTATCCAAAGGAGACAACATGAATCCCGACGGACAAACTAGACGAGGATCAAAGCTCAAATTAAAGATAAACGCGTAGAAAAGGGATCCATCAATAGATGTCCTAATTAACATAGCCGGCTTGACCTAGATGGCAGCCGAGTAGTCTTTGTGCATGTGTCCTCCAATGACCAACGCCTTGGAGGAACTCAGTTGTCGCTGTTTAACCTGTGCAGTGATCCGAAGCACATGACACCTAATATTGCGAGATGACAAGAAACATTTTTTTAGATTTCTATCAGAACTACAACCTTGTACAACACAGCCTGCACGATATGTAGATGATAGCCAATCCAGACGTGTCTGCTGGAGTCCGATCACATGCATGGACGAACTGATCTTTCGTGTCATGCACGGATCGTCCAGGCACCAACGTCTGTACAACACTTCTCCAGTACTATCGCTCATCTCTCTCTTATATTAACTCACCCGACTTGTGGGGCCGGGGAGTGTGCCTATGGTCGGTTCTCGATTGCGGTCCCACATGTTTGTGCAAATGCAATATGATGTGTGTTCCATTCGGAGAGTGGCGTGCCAGGCCGATCGACCGTCTGGGGTGGACGCGAACGCGACGGGCGTGCTGTATACTCCGTACATGTGTACCGCTGTTTTCTTGAGGCTTTGCTCCATGGCGCAATCCATGGATACAAAATTAGTATATTGTACTATTTAAAAGTCGAGGGCGGTGCAGTTCCGCCTAGTCAGTTCGACAGAGACACGAGAAGATGAGGGACTAGGCTGCTGCAAACATAGGGATGTGTGATTTGATAGAGAGTTACTGCTGGACAGGTGGGGCCCCGTGATTTGACTTGCCATTTTATCATTTTAACGGTGGTGCTACGACCGGCGTGAATCCCCCGATTCCTGACCACCTCCATGGTATACAGGTGCCTCTCCCAATGCTCCACCATGTAGAGGCTGGATCTTGCATGAGAGCCCACTCCTCCACTTTTTCCTTGCCTCTTTCCTCCACATATGCAAAAATGCCATGTAAGCGGGCTTATAGCCCACTATTGTACTTGCTCGTACAGGTGCTAAGCCTGCCACATAGGCATAAAGTCTGATGTGGCAAGTTTTTACTCCCTCCGTCTAGGTGTGCAAGTCATCTTACGAAAACCAAATTATCCCAAAACACTTAGGTGCGGTGCATACATAGTTTCTTGTTTCTTGACATATCAACCAATAAGAGATGTGGGGTGTGCATGCTTTTAATGACTTGAGACTACCATTTCATTGGAAGAGGTCACTCCTTGGCAAATTTAATAAATACTATGAAGAAAGAGATAGAGAGAATTAAAAAATACTCTTATATCCAACCTTATAGCTAACATTGTTGTATGAGTAAGTGATGACTATGTATGACATACCAACATCAGATAGCCTAACGCACCGTGTTCTCCAAGGGCGCAACCGCGCGAGTGAGGCGATGGTCGTGGTAGGCGCGACCATGGTACGGGCTGCTGGCAGCCCTTGGATCTGAGATCGAACGATCGCATGCTAAGTTGCTGAAAATTTGCAGAATAACCCTCCAGGATGGAATATTCACCCATAGGTCTACAATCACGCCATGCAACCGTTCGATCTCAGATCCAAGGGCTCTCGGAAGCCCGTATCATGGGAGAATGGAAAGCTTCATATCACCTGTAATTTTCCCGACGCTTGACATGACGCGTCGAGTAGACATGACATCTAATTGGGCCCCCATAGTACTGTGCATGAATCCATTTATCCACCAGGCAAGCCACTACCCTGTAGTTTGCGCCCCCCCCCCCCCTCGGCATTTTTACAATCGATAAACTACTCCTACTCGTCCCGTCCTTTCACATTACGGCAGTTCCACTAATCCTAACCCTCCTCCCAAATCCATGGCGTCCCAAATCTCCATGATCGGCGATGAGTACAAGGTTAGAACCATCACCGGCAATGAGTTCGACGTCATCTACACCCGTTCTTCCGCAATGGTGAAAGGATGCCTTGCTCGCTTCAAACGCATGTTCGAAAACTCAAATGATGAGTGGGTCGCTGGGCTAGATGTTGAGTACACCACAGTCCTGGGAAGCGAGAAGAATCTAAAGGAGGCAGAGAAGAAGAAGCCCGCCATGATCCAGGTTTGTGTGCATGACTTATGCTTGGTCTACCACATATGCCATGCCGACGTTGAGTGCGAGGAATTTAAGAAGTTCCTCAAGGGCGGCCAAGTCAAATTCATTACTATAGACTTTAGGAACGACAAGGAAATCCTGGGTCGGATAGGCCTCATTGTAGGCAACCCCTTCATGTGCACGACAACTGAAGGTGCCCCCTCGTCGTCCTCCCCCTAGGGCGACTCGGGCGGCCAGAAACCTAGCCGCCGCCGCAAACTCCCTCCTCCCCTCCCTCCGCCGCCGCCGGAAGATGCCGCCGGGCTAAGCCCGGGGGCCGACGACAGTGGCGGGGGATCTCCTCTCTCGCGTGTCTCCAGGGTGGGGCGACCCCAAGGCGTGTGGTGGCGCGACCGATCTGAGATCTGCGGCGTGGCGGATGGCGGCAGACGGCGGGAGGCCAGCCCGTCCTCATACGGCGACGGCTTGGCGTGGGAGGCCAGCGCTGCAGGCGCTGCGGATGGCCCTTTGGGCGGAGGTAGCGGCGACTGCGGTTGGCGGCGGCCAGCTTGGCCGCGGTGGCGTGCATGTTGTCTTCAAATTGGCGACGGCGGCATGGAGGGCCTGGTGGTCTCGTCGGCGGCACCTCCGATCAGATTTGTTCTGACCAGTGCAGCCGACGGTGGTGGTCATCTCTTCCGTCAGAGGTGGTCGGCCTGAGGCTAGGTGTTCGGATCTCGGGATCCGTCATCGGGCACCAGCTGTGAGTCGGGAGACGTAGTTGCCGGTGAAAACCGAGCCGACGGCGGGCGATGGCGGCGTTCCACGTTGTTACCTTGATGAAGGCATCGTCATGTGACTTCCGTCGACCCACTCGTATTGCTCCGAGGGAAACCCTAGGATTTGGTGTTCCAGACCGGATGATGGCGGCACTGCGGTATCGTTTCTCTCTTGGGAGCGTCATTTTGTGGAGCAGCACTGGAAGTCAGAGGCAGGAGGTGGAGCGGCTTCATCTTGCACGGAGCTTCGGTGGAGATGTCAAGTCATGCCTGACCGACAGGTGCTACGCTTGGTCATGCCTGGTCGGTAGATGCTATGCACGACAGATCCTCCAAGGGCTTAAGCTATGTCTGCTGGTGGTACGTGGCAGCATGGCGCTGGGGTGTATCAGTGGCGACCGCGACGTGTACATATGTTTGCGCACAGGGAGGAGGTGCCGTTGGGCGCCGTGGTGGCGTCGACGATAGCTGGACCGAACAAGGTTGATGCATCAGTACAGTTCTAAAGATGGAGCGGTGGCAGTTGGTGGCGGCGGCCTCTGAGAGCACGCCGGACCAGTGTGTGCCCCAGACCCGGCAAGTGGCTAGGTTGGGGTCTCAGGTCTTAGATGTTAGGCTTGGCTGCGATGTCTATTTGTTATAAGGCCCAGGCTATCTCTGCCCCTTTATCAACTAGATAGGTGTAGCGACAGTTTGTTGCTTAGACGGCGGCTTTAGCCTTACTGTTCTATGACTTTGTAAGGTCTTGTGAGAATAATTAATAAAGTGGCTGTATGCATCGCCCAGATGCAGAGGCCGGGGGTCATCCTCCTTTTCTAAAAAAGAAGGAAGGGATGGTGCCCTCCCGTGATCAGCCTTCAATGCTGACCCTAGCAGGAGCCATGGTTCATCCTTCGTATGGTAAACTGAAGAAACCTCCGCACACGTTTCATCGTGCATGGCAGTGGAATGTACTAGATATAGACCACATCCACTATGCTGCAATGGATGGCTACCATTGTTTCAATATCAACAAGGCTTGGATGAAGAGCAAGAGCCAAGTGTGCGGTTCAAGCAAAGAAGTATCGCCCAAGAGGAAGAGGGACAAGGACGAAGTCGAACACGTGGACTAGGACTCCGAGTAAGGTGGCAGTGTCGTTGCTCATGGTGGTTCTAATGCAGTGTCTACTGGATTAGTTTCCTAGTTTAATTTCTGGTGTGCTTAGTTTTATTTGAGGGGTGTGTTGTGCTGAGCCCCCAGCAGAACTATGTTATGTTTCTTCTCGTTACTTTAACTCTTCAGTACGTACATACTAGTATTTCTTACAGTTCATATTTTAGTTGGTATAGTACTACGACTACCACTCGTTTCTTCACATTATATACGTACAATATATATGGCCAACATCATATAGCCATCAGTTTAGTTGTCAAAGAATTTCAGGGTGCTTAGTTTTATTTGAGGGTTGTGTTGTGTTGGACACCATTATTGTGACTCAAATCTCTTTTGCCATGTTATAATGACATAAATATCGATGCACCAACATGCCAGCTCTCCCTCTATCTCACTACAGTAAAATAAAGTGTGGGGCCTACTTGATCCCAACAGCATTCTTATTTTCCTGCAAAATTGTTCGCTTGTTACTCCTGACAAGCGGGGCCACACTTATCATTGTGAGAATCGGCTTATTTTTGTCATGTAAAATGGTCAACGGGTTTGATGTTAAAATCACAATGTCTAATGGCATGTTTGAGAAAACATCTAACTTAACGATGGCATTTTCGAGATATCTAATTGCATTTTTGAGTAGGCATCTCACGGATCGATGGCATTTTTGAGTAGTTGTAACTTCTAATGGCAAAACTGAGTAGTGATACACAACTACTGGCATAAATAACAAGAACCCAAGAATTAAATAGGTATGATAATTTCTTTAATATAATTTAGCACCCCATTTAAGCACGTACTAGCTTTTTAATAGTAGTACTATATGCATAATTTGGCGACGAGCACTCTCTATGTATCACCTTTTTCTTTAATTCCATCTTGTTAGTTTTGCTCCATGGCGCAATCCATCGATACTACTACTGTACGAAAGTATACATTTTTTAAAAGGCTAGAGGGCGGGGCAGTCTAGCTTGGTCGGTTTCAAGAGAGGCGAGGCCTTTGTGATTTGATGGCTCATTACTGCTGGAAAGCGGGGCCTTGTGATTTGACTGCTCGTATAAATGTGCCGACGACCTGACGAGGAGCAAAGAACCGTGCGGTATACTCAAGTTTTCCACTGGAGTAGTATGATGGAGGAGCACGAAACACGGCAGCCCAGTGCCATATGGCAATAAAAATGATCTAATTTGCTAGTCATCTCATTGTTAGCATTGTTCTATTCATGCCTCGCAAAGAACGTGACACGTGTGGCGAAACACTCCAAGCAAAAGAAGAAACACAGGAGCAAAAGAAGAAGGAAGATTATCACCCCCAAAAAAGAAGGAACACGCACACACAAGTCTGAGGCGCTGCTCTCTACTACATGAAGGGTTGCTGGCCGCGGAGTCGTAACTGCTTCTTCATCGCCTCCACGACCTCCATCTCCTTGCGCGTCTCCTCCGCTATCTTCCTCATTCTGTCCATGACGCAGGATTTCTCGATGCGAGCCTTCATCATCTATTCCATGGCCGCATTACGTACCTTGACAGCAGCCGGGTGCTTGATGCGGAGCTTTGCCAACTACTCCTTCTGTTCCATGACAAGGTCCTGCAACATCTTCATCGAGGAACTACTATTCTCATGCAGCTTCTTCCAGCCGGCGTTCTCCTCCTTCAACAGGTCGAGCTCGTGGCAGAGCTTCGCCTTGTCCTCCTGAAGTTGCAGGATTTCGTCGGTCGCCTTCTTCTCCAAGGCAATGCTCTTCTTTAGCAGCAGCAGCAAGCCAGCGGCCAACTCCCCCTGCTCATTGATCTCAGTGGGCATGTCGTCGAGGCTCTCCTTCAGCAGCTCTACCAAGCCGTGGATGAACTCCTTCTGCTTATTGAGGTGCTTATTGAGCTGATCGGGCATGCCGGCATGTTCGCCTCCGCGGCTAGGGCGCTCCTGGGAGCCATCGCCTGCCCGTGAGAGATCTTTTGAGGTCTCTGCGAGGCGGAGAGCCCTCTTTTTTCCGTGGCCTTGGTGGCCGCTCCCTTGTTACGAGTAGTTCTAATAGTTCTCATCCTAGAGCTCTGCACACCGGCCATGGCAAGGAAGGATGAACAAGAAAGACTTGTGAGGAGGAAGAGGTAGAGTGATTTTTGGCTAGGTACTAGTTCCCCTTTTTATAACCTAGTACTAGCACTAGTACTAAAACATGCATAGTGGGAACACGTTCAGGTTTGACACGTAATAGGTGTGAGAAGGTTTGCACTTAATTATACTACTCCCTCTTTCTAGGTGAATAAGTCATCTTAGGTTGTGCACCGTGACCAAGAAGGAGGGGAGAACGAGAGAACTTAATGTTTATTTGCTAATTAATAGCATTGCATGCAATGAACTAACCACTGCATGTCGTGTTTGGTAGTCTTGGGTCATTGAAAACATGCACGCCCCACATCTCTTATTGGTTGATATGTTAAGAAACAAGAAACAAGGTGGGAGCATTTGTGTGCACTTTTGGAATGTGATGGGAAGAAGCTAGATATTAATTGATGGTTTTGGTTTCGAGGCTTGAAACGGCTCCCGATGAGTTTAATGGAACATAAATTTCAAGTAATCCCTCCATCTCCAGTTTACAAGGCTTGCACGTGTATCTAGGTCATCAATGTAACTTATATAAAATAAATTGTTTAACATAAAAAATACTCTGAATATTTGAAGTTTGTAATGATTTTTTGTAATGTATGCCTGTTATTAAGTTGGTCAAATTAATGACCTAGGTACACATGCAAGACTTGTAAACTGAGATAGAGGGAGTACTACACTGCTCAAATGCGGTTCCACAAGTCAGTGATGTAACTGGTCGTACATGTCAGACCAAGCTGATGTGTGTCCCTTCGGTGAGACGTGGGTCTGACTGACCGTCTGTTGGTGCGACCGACCGTCTGTTGGTGCGACCGACCGTAAAGTATTACGCGATGGAGACTTCTGGTTGTGTCTTCGGTTGATTTTCACGACCAAGCATTCTAAAACTAGTGATAAATCAATTACCATCTTTTTCCAAACGACCAAGTATTTTCACAGGAATACAATAGATGGAGTGATTGTCAAGGTTGCAAACCGACATGGTGTTGCAAGTTCACTGCAGCAGCAACCGACTAGGTCACTGCATCGCTAGCGGGGAAGGAGGGCAGCTCACCTTGCCTACGATGCATGCCCAGCGGCGCCGCCGCAATTGGTCCTGGGATTTGGCTTCTCCTATTGCCCATTTGAATAGTTGCACCATCTGTTCATGCCATTGCACAGGCATGCGCATTCTTTCCTCCGCAGTCGACTCCGTGAATATGATCTCTGCCGTTAGCCTTAGCTCGAAATCAATGCGATGGTGCCAGATGCTGACATCCCTCAGCATCTCTCCCCTGAGATCAACTTGCGCCTTCGCCTTGTGCCGCGCCAGGCGCAGCTCCTTGGAACTTCTCTCCAATCGGTGTGACGCTTCCTCGATTTGATTTTCCCTTGCTGCCCACCACCTGAAACGCAGCCCTGGCATGTCCTCCGGTGCCACCAATTTGTGATTCCAGAGCAATGGATCCCCTATAGAACAAATGTCGGTTTCGCTCAAAGGCGGCAGTGCTGCGGGCCGCAGCGAGAGGGCAGCCCGCGGGATCCTGGGATCTAAGGGATTATCCATGGCGGGATCCTCCATGGCGGCATCCGGTGGGCGAGGAGGGGAGGCGGGCCTAGGCGATGGGAGAGCCCTACGAGGCTAAGATAAAGATAGTACTACTCCACTCCGTCCATATTTAAATACAAAGGCCACCAACAGTAGCCCTGGCAAAAAGTGATCATGCTGCCTACGTCCTGGTCTATTGGCCCCCTTTTTTTGTGCCACTTTTTATGACATGCAAAAATATTATGTTACTTAAAAATATGGTCAAAAATTGGCACAAAATACGAAGGAGACCAATGGAAGTAGCAACCCATGATTTAACTACTCGCATGCACGCAGTGGAGTAGTAATGTCTTTCTTCCTCCCTCATGTCCACTCAATTTGCATGCGTTGTATTAATTGATCATCAATGAAGTGAAGGACTTTACACACGTCAAAGTATCACATGGGGTGTTTCTTCGTACAAAAATGCATCCCCCCGTGTACCCGTGTGTACGTGCGAGGGAATGAGTGTGTGCGTCGCGTGCGTGCACATCTTCGCTTCGTGCATATACCGCCAGTGTGCCTCAGAGAGGACGAGTACATTCTTCTGGAACTAGCAGCACGTCACTGTGATCAATCCACACAAGGAGGTCACGACAACGCCTCCACATGTGACACGTGGCTTCATGAACTATAAGAGAGACACCGTGTAGAGTGCCGTTAGAATTCTAATTTACGTGTTTTGCACATACTCGAAGTACTAGTAAGGTACACGTGCATTGCACGCATCAGATCTGGCAACCAAATTATGAATAAATACCACACTATAGCATGTAAGCTTTGAGTCATATATGCCTAATGTAGACGTTCGTTTAATTCTTATAGTTCAACTCATTCAAAATCAATTAGTTTTTATAAAAAAAGCTAGGGCCTCTTTGATTCATAGGATTTCCAAAATGCGGGAATAGGAAAAACATGGGATTAGAGTGGAATGTCGTCTTGAATCCTATAGGATTGTACAACTGTTTGATTGTGCATAGAAAAAACACAGGATTCTTTCAAACAAGTTTGAGTGGAAGGGATGTTTCCTATGATATCTAGTGCAAATGAATCCTATGGAAAAATTCCTATGGTTTACAATCCTTCAAATCAAACAACCAAGATAGGAAAAATTTCCTAAGGATTAGGATCCTCCAAAATTCCTTTGAGAATCCTTTGAATCAAAGAAGCCCTTAATCTATTTTATGATTCATGGAATTGTGTGTTGTAAAGCATAAAGTAAAAAACAAATAATGGAAATTCAACTAGAAAAAATGTTTGGGCAGTTATGATACGGAAGATTCTAGAACAAAGGAGAAGCACTTGTGTTTTGAGGTTTGTGCATTATGCTTAAGTTCAACCATGGAGTCTGATAGATTGTACATGTGGCAAAATCCGGTGGGGGCTATAAGATGGGGCGAGGGTCCAAGTGGAGGGAGACTATGAAGGAGTGCACATGGGCGAGATCGATATTTAAAGAGAGGGGGCATGAACGTGCGCTGTTGCGTGCAGTGGCGGATTCATGAAAAATAAATGAGCTAGGGGGCAAGCATTGCCTTTACGAGGAGGGCCAATTCATCAACTTAAACCATTTAGAGGAACATCGATCATTGCGCATGCACATGAGAGATAAAGAATGCCCGATATGATGGAGAGGGGGAGGTGTGTGTGTGTGTGCATGCATGGGAGACCGACCTGAAGAAAAAGATTGCATGTGTGTGATGGATAATGCCGACTGGTAGTGTGTGTGTGTGTGTGCATGCACGGGAGAAAGTTAGTAGTACAATTATAAAGAGAAGACGACTGTGTGGGTGTAAAAGACTAGGCGAGGTCATAATCAATGTAAAGTTGAATTCAAATATTTAAATAAGAGATCATGATGTTTGAAACCCATGCATGCATGAATATAACTGAGATATGTGCGGTGTGGTTTGGAAACAAGCATGTTGTATTGTATACACATTGAACAATGTCAACTGATTTGAATTTTAGATAACGATGGCAGACATCATTTGGCCACATTGCATCCGTGCATGGACACACTATTCTAACATGAGATGATGGTTGGCTTTCGCATCACATATCTATATCGATACCCCTATATTTTATATTTTATATTTTTTATATAGTGTGCGGATAACTTTAACTTTGAAAGATGGTCCTTGGATGAAGCCAATCTGATAGTGCAGATATGGCAAATTTGAGCACTACAGGGCATTGGATATCATCTAGATTACACAAGATTTTGCCGCATGTACAATCTAGAAGACTCCATGGTTGAACTTAAGCATAATGCACAAACCTTAATGGATTTATTAAAGAAGAGTTGTATATGATGCAACAAGAAAGTTTTGTCAATCTAAAGGTGCTAACAAAATATGCAAGCTCTAGCGATCCATCTATGGACTGGTGCAAGCGTCTCGGAGTTGGAATATACGCTTTGATAAGTTGATCAAAGCATATAGTTTTATACAGACTTACGGTGAAGCCTGTATTTACAAGAAAGTGAGTGGGAGCACTACAACATTTCTGATAAGTATATGTGAATGACATATTGTTGATCGGAGATAATGTAGAATTATTCTGCAAAGCATAAAGGAGTGTTTGAAAGGAGTGTTTCAAAGAAAGACCTCATTGAAGTTGCGTACATATTAAGCATCGAGATCTATAGAGATAGATCAAGACGCTTGATAAGTTTTTCAATGAGTACATACCTTGACGAGATTTTGAAGTAGTTCAAAATGGAACAGTCAAAGAAAGAGTTCTTGCCTGTGTTACAAGGTGTGAAACTGAGTAAGACTCAAAGCCCAACCACGGCAGAAGATAGAAAGAGAATGAAAGTCATTCCCTATGCCTTGGCCATAGGTTCTATAAAGTATGCCATCTGTGTACCAGACCTATTGTATACCCTGCCCTGAGTTTGGCAAGGGAGTACAATAGTGATCTAGGAGTAGATCACTGGACATTGGTCAAAATTATCCTTAGTGGAATAAGGATATGTTTCTCGATTATGGAGCTGACAAAAGGTTCGTCGTAAAGGGTTACATCGATACAAGTTTTGACACTGATCCAGATGACTCAGAGTCTCAATCTAGATACATATTGAAAGTGGGAGCAATAAGCTAGAGTAGCTCCGTGCAGAGCATTGTTGACATAGAAATTTGCAAAATACTTACGGATCTGAATGTGGCGGACCCGTTGACTAAACTTCTCTCACAAGCAAAACATGATCACACCTTAGTACTCTTGGGGTGTTAATCACATATCGATGTGAACTAGATTATTTACTCTAGTAAACCCTTTGGGTGTTGGTCACATGACGATGTGAACTATGGGTGTTAATCACATGGTGATGTGAACTATTGATGTTAAATCACATGGCGATGTGAACTAGATTATTGACTCTAGTGCAAGTGGGAGACTGAAGGAAATATGCCCTAGAGGCAATAATAAAGTTATTATTTATTTCCTTATATCATGATAAATGTTTATTATTCATGCTAGAATTGTATTAACCGGAAACATAATACATGTGTGAATACATAGACAAACAGAGTGTCACTAGTATGCATCTACTTGACTAGCTCGTTGATCAAAGATGGTTAAGTTTCCTAACCATAGACATGAGTTGTCATTTGATTAACGGGATCACATCATTAGGAGAATGATGTGATTGACTTGACCCATTCTGTTAGCTTAGCACTTGATCGTTTAGTTTGTTGCTATTGCTTTCTTCATGACTTATACATGTTCCTATGACTATGAGATTATGCAACTCCCGTTTACCGGAGGAACACTTTGTGTGCCACCAAATGTCACAACGTAACTAGGTGATTATAAAGGTGCTCTACAGGTGTTTCCAAAGGTACTTGTTGGGTTGGCGTATTTCGAGATTAGGATTTGTCACTCCGATTGTCGGAGAGGTATCTCTGGGCCCACTCGGTAATGCACATTACTATAATCCTTGCAAGCATTGCAACTAATGAGTTAGTTGCGGGATGATGTACTACGGAACGAGTAAAGAGACTTGCCGGTAATGAGATTAAAGTAGGTATTGAGATACCGATGATCGAATCTCGGGCAAGTAACATATCGATGACAAAGGGAACAACGTATGTTGTTATGCGGTCTGGCCGATAAAGATCTTCATAGAATATGTAGGAGCCAATATGGGCATCCAGGTCCTGCTATTGGTTATTGACCAGAGAGGTGTCTCGGTCATGTCTACATAGTTCTCGAATCCGTAGGGTCCGCACACTTAACGTTCGTTGACGATATAGTACTATGAGTTATGCATGTTGGTGACCGAATGTTGTTCGGAGTCCCGGATGAGATCACGGACATGACGAGGAGCTCCGGAATGGTTCGGAGGTAAAGATTCATATATTGGATGATATGGTTTGGCCAAGGGGTCAGGCCCATGGGGCTATAAGTTGGTGCAAAAGGAGTTTTGCGGAGGCCAGGGGGCCAAACGCCGGAGACCCTGGCGTTTGGCCCTAGGCCAGACACCGAGGCCCATGGCGTCTGGGCCAGACGCCAAGGATTGTGGCGTTTGGTCCCGGAGTCCGAGTGGGACTCTTGCCTTTCGGGCAAAACCAACTTTGAGGAGGCTTTTGCTCCAAGTTTCGACCCCAAGGCTCAACATATAAATATAGGGGCAGGGCTAGCACCAAAGACACATCAAGAAACACCAAGCCGTGTGCCAGCAACCCCATCCCCTCTAGTTTATCCTCCGTCATAGTTTTCGTAGTGCTTAGGCGAAGCCCTACGGAGATTGTTCTTCACCAACACCATCACCACGCCGTCATGCTGCCGGAACTCATCTACTACTTCGCCCCTCTTGCTGGATCGAGAAGGCGAGGATGTCACTGAGCCGAACGTGTGCAGAACTCGGAGGTTCCATGCTTTTGGTACTTGGATCGGTCGGATCGTGAAGACGTACGACTACATCAACTGCGTTGATATAACGCTTCCGCAAACGGTCTACAAGGGTATGTAGACAACACTCTCCCCTCTCGTTACTATGCATCTCCATGATCCTGCGTGTGCGTAGGAAATTTTTTGAAATTACTACATTCCCCAACAGTGGCATCCGAGCCATGTTTTATGCGTAGATGTCATATGCACGAGTAGAACACAAGTGATTTGTGGGCGATATAAGTCATACTTCTTACCAGCATGTCATACTTTGGTTCGGCGGTATTGTTGGATGAAGCGGCCCGGACCGACATTACTCGTACGCTTATGCGAGACCGGTTCTACCGACGTGCTTTGCACACAGGTGGCTGGCGGGTGTCAGTTTCTCCAACTTTAGTTGAACCGAGTGTGGCTACGCCCGGTCCTTGCAAAGGTTAAAACAGCACCAACTTGACGAACTATTGTTGTGGTTTTGATGCGTAGATAAGAACGGTTTTTGCTAAGCCCAGTAGCAGCCACGTAAAACTTGCAACAACAAAGTAGAGGACGTCTAACTTGTTTTTGCAGGGCATGTTATGATGTGATATGGTCAAGACATGATGCTAAATTTTATTGTATGAGATGATCATGTTTTGTAACCGAGTTATCGGCAACTAGCAGGAGCCATATTGTTGTCGCTTTATTGTATGCAATGCAATCACCCTGTAATGCTTTACTTTATCACTAAGCGGTAGCAATAGTTGTAGAAGCATAAGATTGGCGAGACGACAACGATGCTACGATGGAGATCAAGGTGTCGCGCCGGTAACGATGGTAATCATGATAGTGCTTCGGAGATGGAGATCACAAGCACAAGAAGATGATGGCCATATCATATCACTTATATTGATTGCATGTGATGTTTATCTTTTATGCATCTTATCTTGCTTTGATTGACGGTAGCATTATAAGATGATCTCTCACTAAATTATCAAGGTATAAGTGTTCTCCCTGAGTATGCACCGTTGCAAAAGTTCTTCGTGCTGAGACACCACGTGATGATCGGGTGTGATAGGCTCTACGTTCAAATACAACGGGTGCAAAACAGTTGCACACGCGGAATACTCAGGTTAAACTTGACGAGCCTAGATATAACAGATATGACCTCGGAACACGGAGACCGAAAGGTCGAGCGTGAATCATATAGTAGATATGATCAACATAGTGATGTTCACCATTGGAACTACTACATCTCACGTGATGATCGGACATGGTTTAGTTGATTTGGATCACGTGATCACTTAGAGGATTAGAGGGATGTCTATCTAAGTGAGAGTTCTTAAGTAATATGATTAATTGAACTTAAATTTATCATGATCTTAGTCCTGGTAGTATTAGCATATCTATGTTGTAGATCAATAGCTCGTGTTTAGCTCCCCTATTTTATTTTTGATATGTTCCTAGAGTAAACTAAGTTGAAAGATGTTAGTCGCAATGATGCGGATTGGATCCGTGATCTGAGGTTTATCCTCATTGCTGCACAGAAGAATTATATCCTTGATGCACCGCTAGGTGACAAACCTATTGCAGGAGTAGATGCAGATGTTATGAACGTTTGGCTAGCTCAATATGATGACTACTTGATAGTTTAGTGCACCATGCTTAAACGGCTTAGAATCGGGACTTCAAAGACGTTTTGAACGTCATGGACCATATGAGATGTTCCAGGAGTTGAAGTTAATATTTCAATCAAATACCCGAGTTGAGAGATATGAAGTCTCCAACAAGTTCTATAGTTAAAAGATGGAGGAGAATAGCTCAAGCAGTGAGCATGTGCTCAGATTGTCTGGGTACTACAATCGCTTGAATCAAGTGGGAGTTAATATTCCAGATAAAATAGTGATTGACAGAATTCTCTAGTCACCATCACCAAGTTAGTAGAACTTCGTGATGAACTATAATATGCCAGGGATAACGGAAACGATTCCCAAGCTCTTCGTGATGCTGAAATCGACGAAGGTAGAAATCAAGAAAAACATCAAGTGTTGATGGTAAACAAAACCACTAGTTTCAAGTAAAGGGACAAAGGGAAGAAAGGGGAACTTCAAGAAAAACGGCAAGCAAGTTGATGCTCAAGTGAAAAAACCCAAGTCTAAACCTAAGCCTGAAACTGAGTGCTTCTACTGTAAAGGAACTGGTCACTGGAAGCGGAACTACCCAAGCAATTGGCGGATAAGAAGGATGGCAAAGTGAACATAGGTATATTTGATATACATGTTATTGATGCGTACTTTACTAGTGTTTATAGCAACCCCTCAGTATTTGATACTAGTTTAGTTGCTAAGAATAGTAACTCGAAATGGGAGTTGCAAAAATGAACAGAGACTAGTTAAGGGTGAAGTGACGATGTGTATTGGAAATGGTTCCAAGATTGATATGATCAACATCGCACACTCTCTATACTTTCAGGATTAGTGTTAAACCTAAAATAAATGTTATTTAGTGTTTGCATTGAGCATGAATATGATTGGATCATTTTTATTGCAATACGGTTATTCATGTAAGTTAGAGAATAATTGTTGTTCTGTTTACATGAATAAAACCTTCTATGGTCATACACCCAACGAAAATGGTTTGTTGGATCTCGATCGTGGTGATACACATTTTCATAATATTGAAGCCAAAAGATGCAAAGTTAATAATGATAGTGCAACTTATTTATGGCACTGCCGTTTAGGTCATATTGGTGTAAAGCGCATGAAGAAAATCCATGCTGATGGGCTTTTGGAATCACTTGATTATGAATCAGTTGATGCTTGCGAACCATGCCTCATGGTCAAGATGACTAAAACTCCGTTCTCCGGAACAATGGAGCGAGCAACATATTTGTTGGAAATAATACATACTGATGTATGTGGCCCGATGAATATTGAGGCTCACGGCAGGTATCATTATTTTCTGATCTTCACAGATGATTTGAGAAGATATGAGTATATCTACTTGATGAAACACAAGTCTGAAACATTTGAAAAGTTCAAAGAATTTCAGAGTGAAGTGGAGAATCGTCGTAACAAAAATAAAAGTTTCTACGATATGATTGCAGAAGTAAAATATTTGAGTTACGAGTTTGGCCTTCAGTTAAAACAATGTGAAATAGTTTCACTACTCATGCCACATGGAACACCACAGCGTAATGGTGTGTCCGAACGTCATAACCGTACTTGATTTGATATAGTGCAATCTATGATGTCTCTTACCGATTTACCACTATTGATTTGGGGTTATGCATTAGAGACAGCTGCATTCACATTAAATAGGGCACCATCTAAATCTGTTGAGATGACACCGTATGAACTATGGTTTGGCAAGAAACCTAAGCCGGCGTTTATTAAAGTTTGAGGTTGCAATGCTTATGTGAAAAAGTTTCAACCTGATAAGCTCAAACCCAAATCAGAGAAGTGTGTCTTCATAGGATACCCAAAAGAAAAATGTTGGGTACACCTTCTATCACAGATCCGAAGGCAAGATATTCATTGCTGTGAATGAATCCTTTCTAGAGAAGGAGTTTCTCTCGAAAGAAGTGAGTGGGAGGAAAGTAGAACTTGATGAGGTAACTATACCTGCTCCCTTATTAGGAAGTAGTTCATCACAGAATTCTGTTCCTGTGACTACTACACCAATTAGTGAGGAAGCTAATGATGATGATCATGTAACTTCAGATCAAGTTACTACCGAACATCGTAGGTAAACCAGAGTGAGATCCACACCAGAGTGGTGCGGTAATCCTATTCTAGAGGTCATGTTACTTGACCATGACGAACCTATGAACTATGAGGAAGCAATGATGAGCCCAGATTCCATGAAATGGCTTGAGGCCATGAAATCTGAGATGAGATCCATGTATAAGAACAAAGTATGGACTTTGATTGACTTGCCCAATGATTGGCGAGCCATTGAGATTAAATGGATCTTCAAGAGGAAGACGGACGCTTGTAGTAGTGTTACTATCAACAAAGCTAGAATTGTCGCAAAAAGGTTTTCGACAAGTTCAAGGTGTTGACCACGATGAGAGTTTCTCACTCGTATCTATCCTTAAGTCTGTCCGGATCATGTTAGCAATTGCCACATTTTATGAAATCTGGCAAATGGATAAACAAAATTACATTCCTTAATGGATTTATTAAAGAAGACTTGTATATGATGCAACAAGAAAGTTTTGTCAATCTAAAGGTGCTAACAAAATATGCAAGCTCCAGCGATCCATCTATGGACTGGTGCAAGCGTCTCGGAGTTGGAATATACGCTTTGATAAGTTGATCAAAGCATATAGTTTTATGCAGACTTACGGTGAAGCCTGTATTTACAAGAAAGTGAGTGGGAGCACTACAACATTTCTGATAAGTATATGTGAATGACATATTGTTGATCGGATATAATGTAGAATTATTCTGCAAAGCATAAAGGAGTGTTTGAAAGGAGTTATTCAAAGAAAGACCTCAGTGAAGCTGCTTACATATTAAGCATCAAGATCTATAGAGATAGATCAAGACGCTTGATAAGTTTTTCAATGAGTACATACCTTGCCGAGATTTTGAAGTAGTTCAAAATGGAACAGTCAAAGAAAGAGTTCTTGCCTGTGTTACAAGGTGTGAAACTGAGTAAGACTCAAAGCCCAACCACGGTAGAAGATAGAAAGAGAATGAAAGTCATTCCCTATGATTTGGCCATAGGTTCTATAAAGTATGCCATCTGTGTACCAGACCTATTGTATACCCTGCCCTGAGTTTGGCAAGGGAGTACAATAGTGATCTAGGAGTAGATCACTGGACATTGGTCAAAATTATCCTTAGTGGTATAAGGATATGTTTCTCGATTATGGAGCTGACAAAAGGTTCGTTGTAAAGGGTTACATCGATACAAGTTTTGACACTGATCCAGATGACTCAAAGTCTCAATCTAGATACATATTGAAAGTGGGAGCAATAAGCTAGAGTAGCTCCGTGTAGAGCATTGTTGACATAGAAATTTGCAAAATACTTACGGATTTGAATGTGGCAGACCCGTTGGCAAAACTTCTCTCACAAGCAAAACATGATCACACCTTAGTACTCTTTGGGTGTTAATCACATATCGATGTGAACTAGATTATTTAATCTAGTAAACCCTTTGGGTGTTGGTCACATGACGATGTGAACTATGGGTGTTAATCACATGGTGATGTGAACTATTGATGTTAAATCACATGGAGATGTGAACTAGATTATTGACTCTAGTGCAAATGGGAGACTGAAGGAAATATGCCCTAGAGGCAATAATAAAGTTATTATTTATTTCCTTATATCATGATAAATGTTTATTATTCATGCTAGAATTGTATTAACCGGAAACATAATACATGTGTGAATACATAGACAAATAGAGTGTCACTAGTATGCATCTACTTGACTAGCTCGTTGATCAAAGATGGTTAAGTTTCCTAACCATAGACATGAGTTGTCATTTGATTAATGGGATCACATCATTAGGAGAATGATGTGATTGACTTGACCCATTCCGTTAGCTTAGCACTTGATCGTTTAGTTTGTTGCTATTGCTTTCTTCATGACTTATACATGTTCCTATAACTATGAGATTATGCAACTCCCATTTACGGGAGGAACACTTTGTGTGCCACCAAACGTCACAACGTAACTGGGTGATTATAAAGGTGCTCTATAGGTGTCTCCAAAGGTACTTGTTGGGTTGGCGTATTTCGAGATTAGGATTTATTACTCCGATTGTCGGAGAGGTATCTTTGGGCCCACTCGGTAATGCACATCACTATAAGCCTTGCAAGCATTGCAACTAATGAGTTAGTTGTGGGATGATGTATTACAGAACGAGTGAAGAGACTTGCTGGTAACGAGATTAAACTAGGTATTGAGATACCGATGATCGAATCTCGGGCAAGTAACATACCGATGACAAAGGGAACAACGTATGTTGTTATGCGGTCTGACCGATAAAGATCTTTGTAGAGTATGTAGGAGCCAATATGGGCATCCAGGTCCCACTATTGTTTATTGACCAGAGAGGTGTCTCGGTCATGTCTACATAGTTCTCGAACCCGTAGGGTCCGCACACTTAATGTTCGTTGTTGATATAGTACTATGAGTTATGCACGTTGGTGACCGAATGTTGTTCGGAGTCCCGGATGAGATCATGGACATGACGAGGAGCTCCGGAATGGTCCGGAGGTAAAGATTCATATATTGGATGATATGGTTTGGCCAAGGGGTCAGGCCCATGGGGCTATAAGTCAGTGCAAAAGGAGTTTTGCGGAGGCCAGGGGGCCAAACCCCGGAGACCCTGGCGTCTGGCCCTGGGCCAGACGCCGAGGCCCATGGCGTCTGGGCCAGACGCCAAGGATTGTGGCGTTTGGTCCTGGAGTCCGAGTGGGACTCTTGCCTTTCAAGAAAAACCGACTTTGTGGAGGCTTTTGCTCCAAGTTTCGACCCCAGGGCTCAACATATAAATAGAGGGGCAGGGCTAGCACCAAAGACACATCAAGAAACACCAAGCCGTGTGCCGGCAACCCCGTCCCCTCTAGTTTATCCTCCGTCATAGTTTTCGTAGTGCTTAGGCGGAGCCCTACGGAGATTGTTCTTCACCAACACCGTCGTGCTGCCGGAACTCATCTACTACTTCGCCCCTCTTGCTGGATCGAGAAGGCGAGGACGTCACCGAGCCAAACGTGTGCAGAACTCGGAGGTGCCGTGCTTTCGGTACTTGGATCGGTCGGATCGTTAAGACGTACGACTACATCAACCGCGTTGATATAACGCTTCCGCAAACGGTCTACAAGGGTATGTAGACAACACTCTCCCCTCTCGTTGCTATGCATCACCATGATCCTGCGTGTGCGTAGGAATTTTTTTGAAATTACTATGTTCCCCAACAATATGAACCAAAGCTTACATGCTATAATGTGGTATTTATTCATAATTTGGTTGCCAAATCTCATGCGTGCAATGCACGTGTACCTTACCAGTCTAAATGGTGTTTGTGTGTGTTCTGCGTGTTAAACACATTGTACGTAGTATCATACATGGTCTAGATTCCGAACATCTAGCTAGAGCATACATGTACTATGATTTGAATTCAACATAAACGGATACATGTATTTGAATTTGAGATCGTATGTACATGTCGTTCGTATTTATATAGGAATTTACTTCTCCTATATTCATCTCATGTGTTGTGAAAATAATATTTAGATGGTTGTATAACTAACCAGAGTACAATCCCATTCAAATAGGGAAAATATACTCAAATTTAATTAGTCCATATGATAGACAACACACATTGTTTTTTTATTGTTGAGGGAAGTGCAAATTGCTTTGGTACTGTACACGTTATGTTTGTTGTCCCGATTCTTTTAGTTTTTGTTGTTGTATTTGAATGCATTTCTAGTAATATAGTAAAACGGGACATGGCTCTGTATAGTGATGAGGTGCGAATTGTTTTTTGGTACACGTTAAGCTTGTTCTCCCGAAATTTCAAGTCGCGCCTTATTATGCCGAAATTTCAAGCTAGCATCTCTGTCTATCGTGCTGCGAAACTCCCGCCTCTCCAACCCACGCCTTGTTACCCTGAAATATTTAAGACATATCTTTGTCTCATTGTGCTCCGAAAACGCCCTCCATCTCAACCCGCGCGTTGCTATCCCAAAATTTCAACGCGCGTGAAAACTCCCACCTCCTGCGAAATCACGACACGCAAAATGCCCAATATACCCCTGAACCGAAAGAACCGCCTAGGTCAAATCGGTGGGGGTACTTTCGTAACTTACCCCACATTCCGGACAAGCGCATCTCTAAGCCATGGTTCCCCCTCCCATCACCTCTGTTTCGCCATTCGAAATCCCAGGACGCCATAACCACTCCACTCCAGCCGCGAAACCCCACCCTCCTTCGTCCGCCACCTCACCGCTGCCCAGCCGGAGCCTCTTCCCCGACGACGTCGTCCACAACAACACCTCGATGTCCCTCATCCACCATATCGGATGAGGATCTGTCATCGATCTCGTCGTCCCGCCGGTTCAGCCACCCTGTCCTCCACCTCCAAGGAGCTGCCTCAATGTTCCCCTCGTCTTTCACGCCGCCTCCATTCCCACACTGTCATCTTTACCTACACCATCGGAAGAGCATCATCATCATCGTTTCCTCGGATGAAGCTGAGGCCTAATCAGCGCCACCAAAGAGGTTGTACACTAATCGCCGCATTTCCTTCTTCATCTCACGGTGCTGCCGGAGCTTGGTCCTGAGCCGACATGGTGCGGCTCCATCCACGGTGGCGTCGCCGGCCACTTCCTCCATGGCGTCGCTCCCTCGGCGGCAATGTACACATCAGTAGGAGCTGCTGCTGCTTTAGCTCTCTCTCACGCTGCTGCTCTACTCTTGCTCTCGGTCCCCTGCCTGGTCTGCTCTTGCTATTGCTCTTGCTCGCATTGCTACTCTCACTCTTGCTCTTGCTTGTGATGCTGCTTTGACTTGGCTACACTCCAGTCGGCTGAAACGACTTTTGGGTCAGTCGATTTTCAGGGGATGGGGGGCTCGCTGGAGTTAAGGAAGAACCAGCCGCAGCAGGGAGGGGGCTCGCTGGAGAGGTACCCCGCTATCTATCTTAGGGTTCAGGGTGGGGGCGGTGGTCGCCGACGGTGGTGGGGCGGTGGCGTCGGGATCGCCATAGAAAAAGCTCGGCACGGGGGGGCCTGGAGGGATGGCTGGGGTGGCGGCGGACTGGTGATGGGGAGTGGTTTCGGGGCGGGCGGGGCTGCGCACCGCCGACCGTGGGCGGAAGGGGGCGGTTTTTTGGCCGGTGTTGGCTGGCAGCTCAGGGGGTGGAGGTTGACGATGAACTGCTACACGACCAGCTGCCTCGGCTCTCGCACGCACTGCTGCTACTGCTTTTCTGCTACTAGTGCGTTCAGTTTCGACAGCAAAATTCAGGTTCGACAGCAAAATTCAGTTTCGACAGTTAAGTTCAGTTTCGACAGTTAAATTCAGTTTCGACAGTTAAGCTTAGAGATGAGCGGCTGATGTATTTTACATCTAGCACTTCGTGGTTATGTATTTTATGTCATCTATAGGAGATGCTATTAGAATTCCACTCAGATTAACGTTGTCTCTCTTGTCCTGCTTCAGCATCGGCGTCGTACAACTCATCGGAGTTGCTCCAACGAGGAAACCCTCCATCACAGCGGAGCAGTACCCCGGGCTCCATCTCCAGACGCCTAAGATCTTCTTCCCCTCCTCCGACAGCCAAGTCAGCTGGAGCATCCTCACCGACCAAGCCAATCACGTTGAGATCGACATGGCTTCGCCAAAGAGGTTGTACACTTGTTGCATCTCTTTTTTACTCTACATGTTATATATATTGTCCACTGAGCACACGTAGTAACGTGAAATACGATTATTTTATCCTACTCTATGACAAGCAGTGAGGTACCAAGCAAATTAGCTATCTGTGATGGACTCTCTTGAACGCCATTATTATTTATCTCTGCGCGTTTGAGTTGTGCATTTGTCGATGGGCCTGGGAGTTGAGCTAGTAGGGCAGTGGCCTGGGTCCAAAGTAGTAGAAGTAGCACAAAAAACATTTTTTGAGTGTAGGCTTTTCCTTGCTCAAGCCTTCCTATTAGAATCGTCAATGCTAGAAAGGAAAAGTGAAGGAAAAACATAGGAATTGGAAAGTTTCCTATGGTACTATTATTCATGCATTTGGTTCAAAGGAATGGAGCAAAGGAAAACTATAGGATTTGTTCCTTTAGTGTCTCTTGAAAGAAAAACCATAGGAATTTTAATTTCCACTTGTCCTCCTTTTCAAATTCCTATTCATGAAGCACAAGACTAAGAGATAGTAGCATAATAGCATTATAATTGTACATTTTCTTGTGGTTTGACTTAATCTCACCATGCTTCTTTGCATCGTGTGATCTTCCAATTCTTGTCAACCAAACACCTAGATTAGCAGAAATCCTATGTTTTTAAATTCTCTGTTTTGCATGTGCATTCCCATCCTATTCCTATCTATTTCCTATCCCTGCATTGTTAGAATCCTCAAATTCAAACAAGCCCTTACAGAATTACTTCTTTTATAGATATGTGTCAAAGAAAACCTTGTGTGGTTTGTCCTGCTCCTGCTGCGCTGTGTTCCACCCTAACTCAGCTGCTCCAACAACGGAAGGGTTCACCACAGCAGGGATCCGCTCTCCAGATTGCCTTTCGCCGCCTCAGATCTCCTTCCCCGCCGCCGGCAGCCACGACAACTCCATTACCATCATCAACTGAGCAGATGACCTTGAGGACTTCACGGGTCCGTGCTACCTCTTGAGCACTGCGTTGGTTTTCCCCGAAGAGGAAGGGATGATGTAGCAAAGTAGCGTAAGTATTTCCCTCAGTTTTTGAGAACCAAGGTATCAATCCAGTAGGAGGCTACGCGCCAGTCACTCGTACCTGCACAAAACAAATGAATCCTCGCGACCAACACGATAAGGGGTTGTCAATAACTACACGGCCACTTACGAGAGTGAGATCTGATAGATATGATAAGATAATATTTTTGGTATTTTTGTGATAAAGATGCAAAGTAAAATAAAAGAAAAGTAAAAGCAAAGGAAATAACTAAGTATTGAGAGATTAATATGATGAAGATAGACCCGGGGGCCATAGGTTTCACTAGTGGCTTCTCTCGAGAGCATAAGTATTCTATGGTGGGTGAACAAATTACTGTTGAGCAATTGACAGAATTGAGCATAGTTATGAGAATATCCAGGTATGATCATGTATATAGGCATCACGTCCGAAACAAGTAGACCGACTCCTGCCTACATCTACTACTATTACTCCACTCATCGACCGCTATCCAGCATGCATCTAGAGTATTAAGTTAATGAAAACAGAGTAATGCCTTAAGCAAGATGACATGATGTAGAGGGGTAAACTCATGCAATATGATGAAAACCCCATCTTGTTATCCTCGAAGGAAACAATACAATACGTGCCTTGCTGGCCCTACTGTCACTGGGAAAGGAAACCGCAAGATTGAATCCAAAGCTAAGCACTTCTCTCATTGCAAGAAAGATCAATCTAGTAGGCCAAACCAAACTGATAATTCGAAGAGACTTGCAAAGATAACCAATCATACATAAAAGAATTCAGAGAAGATTCAAATATTGTTCATAGATAGACTTGATCATAAACCCACAATTCATCGGTCTCAACAAACACACCGCAAAAAGAAGATTACATCGAATAGTTCTCCAGAAGAGAGGGGGAGAACATTGTATTGAGATCCAAAAAGAGAGAAGAAGCCATCTAGCTACTAACTATGGACCCGTAGGTCTGAGGTGAACTACTCACACTTCATCGGAGGGGGTATGGTGTTGATGTAGAAGCCCTCCATGATCGATGCCCCATCCGGCGGAGCTCCGGAACAGGCCCCAAGATGGGATCTCATGGATACAGAAAGTTACGGCGGTGGAATTAGGGTTTTGGCTCCGTATCTGATCGTTTGGGGGTACATAGGTATATATATAAGAGGAAGGAGTATGTCGGTGGAGCAACAGGGGGCCCACGAGGGTGAAGGGCGCGCCTGGGGGGGGGGTAGGCGCGCCCCCCTACCTCGTGGCCTCCTCTTTTGTGTCTTGATGTAGGGTCCAAGTCTCATGGGTCTTGTTCGTTGAGAAAATCATGTTCCCGAAGGTTTCATTCCGTTTGGACTCCATTTGATATTCCTTTTCTTCGAAACCCTAAAACAGGCAAAAGCAGCAATTCTGGGCTGAGCCTCCGGTTAATAGGTTAGTCCCAAAAATACTATAAAAGTGGATAATAAAGCCCAATAATGTCCAAAACAGTGGATAATATAGCATGGAGCAATCAAAAATTATAGATACGTTGGAGACGTATCAAGCATCCCCAAGCTTAATTCATGCTCGTCCTCGAGTAGGTAAATGATAAAAACAGAATTTTTGATGCGGAGTGCTACTTGGCATAATTTTAATGTAATTCTTCTTAATTGTGGTATGAATATTCAGATCCGAAAGATTCAAGACAAAAGTTCATATTGACTTAAAAATAATAATACTTCAAGCATACTAACTAAGCAATTATGTCTTCTCAAAATAACATGGCCAAAGAAAGTTCATCCCTACAAAATCATATTTCATATAGTTTAGCCATGCTCCATTTTCGTCACACAAGAATGCTCTCATCATGCACAACCCCGATGACAAGCCAAGCAATTGTTTCATACTTTAGTAATCTGGAACCTATAAACTTTCACGCAATATATGAGCGCGAGCCATGGATATAGCACTATGGGTGGAATAGAATATAATGAGGGGGGTTATGTGGAGAAGACAAAAGGGAGAAAGTCTCACATCAACGAGGCTAATCAATGGGCTATGGAGATGCCCATCGATTGATGTTAATGCAAGGAGTAGGGATTGACATGCAACGGATGCACTAGAGCTATAAATGTATGAAAGCTCAACAAAAGAAACTAAGTGGGTGTGCATCCAACTTGCTTGCTCATGAAGACCTAGGGCACTTGAGGAGGCCCATTGTTCTATAATGAAAATTCCCACTAGTATATGAAAGTGACAAAACAAGAGACTCTCTATCATGAAGATTATGGTGATACTTTGAAGCACAAGTGTGGCAAAGGATAGTAACATTGTCCCTTCTCTCTTTTTCTCTCATTTTTTGGGGCCTTCTCTTTTTTTATGGCCTTTCTCTTTCTCTTTTTTTGGGCCTTCTCCTTTTTTATGGCCTTTCTCTTTCTCTTTTTTTATAATTCCTCACTTGGGACAATGCTCTAGAAAATGATGATCATCACACTTCTATTTATTTACAACTCAATGATTACAACTCGATACTAGAACAAAAGATGACTCTATATGAATGCCACCGGCGGTGTACCGGGATATGCAATGGACCAAGAGTGACATGTATAAAAGGAATTATGAACAGTGGCTTTGCGACAAATATTATGTCAACTACATGATCATGCTAAGCAATATGACAATAATGAATGTGTTATGATAAACGGAATGGTAGAAAGTTGCATGGCAATATATCTCGGAATGGCTATGGAAATGCCATAATAGGTAGGTATGGTGGATATTTTGAGGAAGATATAAGGAGGTTTATGTGTGAAAGAGCGTATCATATCACCGGGTTTGGATGCACCGGCGAAGTTTGCGCCAACTCTCAATGTGAGAAAGGGCAATGCACGGTACCGAAGAGGCTAGCAAGGATGGAAGGGTGAGAGTGCGTATAATCCATGGACTCAACGTTAGTCATAAAGAACTCACATACTTATTTCAAAAATCTACAAGTCATCAAAAACCTCGGCACTACGCGCATGCTCCTAGGGGGATAGATTGGTAGGAAAAGACCATCGCTCGTCCCCGACCGCCACTCATAAGGAGGACAATCAAATAGCATCTCATGTTTCAAATTTGTTACATAACGTTTACCATACGTGCATGCTATGGGACTTGCAAACTTCAACACAAGCATTTCTCAATTTCACAACTACTCAACTAGCACGACTTTGATATTATTACCTCCATATCTCAAAACAATCATCAAGCATCAAACTTCTCTTAGTATTCAAAACACTCATAAGAAAATTTTACTAATCTTGAGTACCTAGCATATTAGGATTTTAAGCAAATTACCATGCTATTTAAGACTCTCAAAATAATCTAAGTGAAGTATGAGAGATCAATAGTTTCTATAAAACAAATCCACCATCGTGCTCTAAAAGATATCAGTGAAGTACTAGAGCAAAACTATATAACTCAAATGATATAAGTGAAGTACATAGAGTATTCTAACAAATTACAAATCATGTATGGCTCTCTCAAAAGGTGTGTACATCAAGGATGATTGTGGTAAACTAAAAAGTAAATACTCAAATCATACAAGACGCTCCAAGCAAAACACATATCATGTGGCGAATAAAAATATAGCTCCAAGTAAAGTTACCGATAGAAGTAGACAAAAGAGGGGATGCCTTCTGGGGCATCCCCAAGCTTTGGCTTTTAGGTGTCCTTAGATTGTATTGGGGTGCCATGGGCATCCCCAAGCTTAGGCTCTTGCCACTCCTTGTTCCATAATCCATCAAATATTTACCCAAAACTTGAAAACTTCACAACACAAAACTCAAAGTAGAAAATCTCGTGAGCTCCGTTAGCGAAAGAAAACAAAAGACCACTTCAAGGTACTGTAATGAACTCATTATTTATTTATATTGGTGTTAAACCTACTGTATTCCAACTTCTCTATGGTTTATAAACTATTTTACTAGCCATAGATTCATCAAAATAAGCAAAGAACACACGAAAAACAGAATCTGTCAAAAACAGAACAGTCTGTAGTAATCTGTAGCTAGCGCAAGATCTGGAACCCCAAAAATTCTAAAATAAATTTATGGACGTAAGGAATTTATCTATTAATAATCTTAAAAAATAATTAACTAAATAGAACTTTCCAAATAAAAATAGCAGCAGTTCTCGTGAGCGCTAAAGTTTCTGTTTTTTACAGCAAGTGTAACAAGACTTTCCCCAAGTCTTCCCAACAGTTCTACTTGGCACAAACACTAATTAAACACAAAAAACACAACCAAAACAGAGACTAGATAAATTATTTATTACTAAACAGGAGCAAAAAGCAAGGAATTAAAATAAAATTGGCTTGCCTCCCAACAAGCGCTATCGTTTAACGCCCCTAGCTAGGCATAACAAGCAAGGATAGATCTAGGTATTGCCATCTTTGGTAGGCAATCCATAAGTGGCTCTCATATTAGATTCATAAGGTAGTTTAATTTTCTTTCTAGGAAATTGTTCCATGCCTTTCCTTAATGGAAATTGGAACCTAATATTTCCTTCCTTCATATCAATAATTTTACCAATCGTTCTAAGGAAAGGTCTACCAAGAATAATAGGACATGAAGGATTGCAATCTATGTCAAGAACAATAAAATATACGGGCACATCCTATTTGCAACAATAATAACATCATTAATTCTTCCCATAGGTTTCTTAATAGTGGAATCCGCAAGGTGCAAGTTTAGAGAGCAATCATGAAAATCACGGAAACCTAACAAATCACACAAAGTCTTTGGAATCGTGGAAACACTAGCACCCAAATCACATAAAGCATAGAATTCATGATCTTTAATTTTAATTTTAATAGTTGGTTCCCACTCATCATAGAGTTTTCTACGTATAGAAACTTCCAATTCAAGTTTTTCCTCATAAGATTGCATCAAGGCATCAACGATATGTTTAGTAAACACTTTATTTTGACTATAAGCGTGAGGAGAATTTAGCACAGATTGTAACAAGGAAATAAAATCAACCAAAGAGCCATTTTCATAGTTAAATTCCTTGAAATCCATAATAGTGGGTTTAGCAACATCTAGGGTTTTAATTTCTTCAATCCTACTTTTATCAATTTTAGTATCAAGATCAAAAAATTCCGAATTCTTGGAACGCCTTCTAGGTAAAGGTGGATCATATTCAGTCCCACCATTATCAAGATTCATATTGCAAAACAAAGATTTAATAGGGGACACATCAATAACTTTTAGATCTTCATCTTTATTTTCATAGGAACTAGAAGAACACGCTCTTATAAAGGCATCTTTTTTAGCACGCATCCTAGCGGTTCTTTCTTTGCACTCATTAGTGGAAATTCTCATGGCCCTGAGAGACTCATTGATATCATGCTTAGGTTGAATAGATCTAAGTTTCAAAGAATCAACATCAAGAGTAATTCTATCAACGTTCCTAGCCAACTCATCAATCTTAAGTAATTTTTCTTCAATCAAAGCATTGAAATTCTTTTGCGAAGTAATAAATTCTTTAATATTAGATTCAAAATCAGAGGGCATCTTATTATAATTTCCATAAGAATTGTTGTAGTAATTACCATAATTATTAGAGGGATTACTAGGATAAGGCCTAGGATTAAAATTTCCTCTATACGCGTTGTTACCAAAATTGTTCCTACCAACAAAATTCACATCCATAGACTCATTATTATTCTCAATCAAAGTAGACAAGGGCATATCATTAGGATCAGAAGAAACACTCTTACTAGCAAATAATTTCATAAGTTCATCCATCTTTCCACTCAAAACATTAATTTCTTCTATCGCATGCACCTTTTTATTAGTAGATCTTTTAGTATGCCATTGAGAATAATTAACCATAATATTATCTAGGAGTTTAGTAGCTTCTCCTAAAGTGATTTCCATAAAAGTGCCTCCCGCGGCCGAATCTAAAAGATTTCTAGAAGAAAAATTCAATCCGGCATAAAAAATTTGTATAATCATCCACAAATTTAAACCATGAGTAGGGCAATTACGTATCATTAGTTTCATTCTCTCCCAAGCTTGTGCAATATGTTCATGATCAAGTTGCTTAAAATTCATAATATCGTTTCTAAGAGAGATGATCTTAGAGGGAGGAAAATACTTAGAGATAAAAGCATCTTTGCACTTGTTCCATGAATCAATACTATTTTTAGGCAAAGACGAAAATGAAGCTTTAGCACGATCTCTAAGTGAAAAAGGGAATAGCTTCACTTTAACAATATCATTATCCACATATTTCTTCTTTTGCATATCACACAAATCAACAGAGCTATTTAGATGGGTAGCGGCATCTTCACTAGGAAGGCCGGAAAACAGATCTTTCATGACAAGATTCAGCAAAACAGTATTAATTTCACAAGATTCAGCATCAGTAAGAGGAGCAATCGGAGTGCTAATAAATCATTATTGTTGGTATTGGTGAAGTCACACAATTTAGTGTTATCTTGAGCCATCGTGACAAGCAAGCAGACTAACACACAAGCAAACAAAAAGCAAGCGGGCAAAAAGAGGCAAATAGAGAAAGAGAGGGAGGATAGAGAGAGAGGGTGAATAAAATGGCAAGGGTGCAGTGGGGGAGAGGAAAACGAGAGGAAAATGGCAAATAATGTAATGCGGGAGATAAGGGTATGTGATGGGTACTTGGTATATTGACTTTTGCGTAGACCTCCCCGGCAACGGCGCCAGAAATCCTTCTTGCTACCTCTTGAGCACTACGTTGGTTTTCCCCGAATAGGAAGGGATGATGCAGCAAAGTAGCATAACTATTTCCCTCAGTTTTTGAGAACCAAGGTATCAATCTAGTAGGAGGCTACGCGCCAGTCCCTCGTACCTGCACAAAACAAATAAATCCTCGCAACCAACGCGATAAGGGGTTGTTAATCCCTACACGACCACTTACGAGAGTGAGATCTGATAGATATGATAAGATAATATTTTTTGTATTTTTGTGATAAAGATGCAAAGTAAAATAAAAGCAGAGTAAAAGCAAAGGAAATAACTAAGTATTGAGAGATTAATATGATGAAGATAGACCCGGGGGCCATAGGTTTCACTAGTGGCTTCTCTCGAGAGCATAAGTATTCTATGGTGGGTGAACAAATTACTGTTGAGCAATTGACAGAATTGAGCATAGTTATGAGAATATCTAGGTATGATCATGTATATAGGCATCACGTTTGAAACAAGTAGACTGACTCCTGCCTGCATCTACTACTATTACTCCACTGATCTACCGCTATCCAGCATGCATCTAGAGTATTAAGTCAATGAAAACAGAGTAACGCCTTAAGCAAGATGACATGATGTAGAGGGATAAACTCATGCAATATGATGTAAACCCCATCTTGTTATCCTCGATGGCAACAATACAATACATGCCTTGCTGCCCCTACTGTCACTGGGAAAGGACAACCATAAGATTGAACCCAAAGCTAAGCACTTCTCCCATTGCAAGAAAGATCAATCTAGTAGGCCAAACCAAACTGATAATTCGAAGAGACTTGCAAAGATAACCAATCATACATAAAAGAATTCAGAGAAGATTCAAATATTGTTCATAGATAGACTTGATCATAAACCCACAATTCATTGGTCTCAACAAACACACCGCAAAAAGAAGATTACATCGAATAGTTCTCCACAAGAGAGGGGGAGAACATTGTATTGAGATCCAAAAAGAGAGAAGAAGCCATCTAGCTACTAACTATGGACTCGTAGGTCTCGGGTGAACTACTCACACTTCATCGGAGGGGCTATGGTGTTGATGTAGAAGCCCTCCGTGATCGATGCCCCCTCCGGCGGAGCTCCGGAACAGGACCCAATATGGGATCTCGTGGATACAGAAAGTTACGGCGGTGGAATTAGGGTTTTGGCTCCGTATCTGATCGTTTGGGGGTACGTAGGTATATATAGGAGGAAGGAGTACGTCGGTGGAGCAACAAGGGGCCCACGAGGGTGGTAGGTGCGCCCCCCTACCTCGTGGCTCCTCTTTTGTGTCTTAACGTAGGGTCCAAGTCTCCTGGGTCTTGTTTGTTGAGAAAATCACGTTCCCGAAGGTTTCATTCCGTTTGGACTCTGTTTGATATTCCTTTTCTTCGATACCCGAAAACAGGCAAAAAACAGCAATTCTGGGCTGGGCCTCCGATTAATAGGTTAGTCCCAAAAATAATATAAAAGTGGATAAGAAAGCCCAATAATGTCCAAAACAGTACATAATATAGCATGGAGCAATCAAAAATTATAGATACGTTGGAGACGTATCAGTCCGCAAGAGAGGTCGCACTCTTCCGTGTCTGCTTACGTTATGCATCACTTAATATGATGACATGCAACTTTATCGTCGTGTTCACCTATTAGACTCTGAGTCAGGTCCAAACTAATGCTGAAACTTGAGTTTTTAAATGGTTGTGGGGTACATATTGGGGCAGCAATCAGTACTATCTATCTACTATCTGGTTAATCTCGGGTGTCTACTATGAGTTTCATGTTGGGTGCAAACAAGCATTAAAGGAGCCATTATCTGTATTTTTTAACTAAAGCTATTATCTGCCTACTATCATTGGTTTTGGATCTATCCATAGTTTGCTACCAGCACTCTGGATTTGTGCATGCACTCCTTACAGAATCTCACTATGTTTTATTCCTATGCATGTCAGTTATTGTACATAATGGAACTGAACATGTAGAGCAAAAGAGACAAGCCTTGCGTGGCAATAAAATTTCATGCAGACATCGCTCCATGGTGGGTGCAAAGGCAGCCCCCCTCCACCCATTTCGGATTGTAATCAAGAGGAAGATAACTGTTCTGAGGGGTATTCAGAAGGAGAAGACCACTCCTATTTACCCCCTAAGGTCTTCGCTCTAACTTGGCATGCTGATGTTGGTAATATCATGCATATGGTGCCTTGCATTGCTTACTTTATATATCAAATATGTCATCTGCCTAGTTTAGACATGCTTTGTGCGAATGCCATCGGTTTAGTTTCTTTATCGTATATGTGAATCATGCAATGCCATCTTGTTTAGCCAGGCATCATATATCTGAATTTTGCAATGCCACCCTGGTTAGCCAGTCATCTTATATGTGAATTATATCATGCCATCATTTTTTTATTACATGTTAAATTTTTCAACAATTTTAGTATATTCAATTACTCTTCATGTGCATTAGCCATTCGGCATGGTCATGGAAAAATCTAGAGTGGAAATAAGGTCTTCAGAGCAGACACATTGTTTGACGAAGTGCATGTCTTGCTGGTTACGGATAACTCCTCAGAGGAGGATTCAGAGACAGATGACCAGTCCTATCCCCCCCCCCCGAGGTGCATGCTCCAACTTGGCAGGGTTATGTTGCTCATATCGTGCATATGGTATCTTGCTTTGCTATGTCATTTGCTTAGTTTAGACATGCTTTGTGTGAATGCCACCTGTTTAGTGTCTAATTACCATATATGTGAATTATGCAATGCCAACTTGTTGCAAGACATCATATATGTGAATTATGCAATGCTATCTTGTTGCAACGCATTATATATGTGAATTATGCAATGCCATGCAGTTTAGCCAAGCGTCATATATGTGAATTGTATCATGTCATCCTTTTTTGTATTTCTCATTGCATTTGCCGAGAATGTTTGTATATTCAACTGCTCTTCCTATGCATCAGCCATTTGAATTGGTGATGGAGAAATCTAGAGTGAAAACAAGGTCTTCAGAGCAGACAATGCTACCTGCTGAAGCAGATATCTTGCTAGTTGAAGATAGCTCTTCAAAGGAGGATTCAGAGGCAGATGACCAGTCCTATTATCCCCCTGAGGTGTATGGTCAAACTTGGCAGGGTTACATTACTCATATCATGCATATGTTGTATTGCAATGCTTAGTTTTTACATCATATACACAATATTGAATGCCATCTCCTTAGTTGACACATCATATATGCGATTGCCCTTTGCTCACTTGCTTAGTATATAAATCGTATATTTGAATTATATCATGACATGATGTTTACATAGGCAGCATGTATCTGAATTATGGCATGCCAACCCATTTTCTAAAGACATAATACAGTTATATCATCTCATCTTGTTTACATAGTCGTCATATTTTGAATTATGTCATTCTATTTGTGAATTATATCATGCCATCATGTTTCCATCGACGACACGTTTGTGATTTATGGCATGACAACCACTTTAATAGACACATCGTGTAGTTATATCATGTCATCATGTTTACATAGTCATCATATTTGAAAGTATGTCATTCTATCCTGTTTAGTAAGCCATCATACATGTGAAATTGTGTCATGCATGCTATCCTAATTAATTAGCCATCATATATGAGAAACTATGTCCTGCTATTCTGTTTGGTTAGACAACATAAATGTGAATTATTTCATGCCCTGTTTTCTTCCCTACTGTCCATTGCACCTGTCTATCTTACAATGTTTGTACATTCAATTATTTTTCTTGTTTATCAGCCATTTAAATTGGAGGGGGTGATGGCAGTATCTGTGGGAGTAAAAACACGGTCCTCAGAAAAGATCATGCTACCTGTCGATGCAGATAGAACCACGGCTGTACATGCCCAAGAACCAGCCCCACCACACATAACCCAGACTCACGTAGATTGTACTCCTACCCAGTTGGACAGAGAACCAGCTACACCCGTTCTAACCCCAACCCCAGCAGATAGTAACCCAGTTCTAGTTGACACAGCACCGTCTCCACCACAGAGCACCCAAACACGATCAGTTAGTAAGGCAACTGCAGTGCCCAAAGCACGAGGACCACCACTCTGAACCCCAAGTCAACGCTTAAAGCAGAAGAAGAATTGTTCTCAGGTCAGGTTCCGTAGCTATGGTTCATACTACTTTGCTCTTGCATCACTGTATTTACTCATACCAACTAATTTCAAATTTGAGGGATGCAACTGAAACTCCAATGGCGCAACAGGTATGTTTTAAAACTGTTTCTTTAACGTGTTTGCTGTTGTAACTTGCTCTATGTTGATTTCAGTTTCAATTGAATAAATAGTTATGTTCTCATGCCATGCACATTACAAGAATTGTTATTGTTGTGTAGTTTCCCACACTTATACTCTATGCTACTTTGTATTAAATAGATATGATTCAAACTATCTCTATCTTGATTAGGCAACATAAACTAGAATGATATAGACCATACAGTGATTGTACTACATAGATATATGTTTGTTTCGTGCTGTTATCATGTCCACCTTACTACTGAACTGGTTTACCAAAATGAGTTTCATATACAACATGGTAAACCTGTGATGGGTTTGTTTGTTTCTCTTTTGAAACACGGATAAAATATTGGAGAAGAGTACCCCGTTATGCAATGGTAAAGGAAGTAATGCAGATAAGGTTCAAGATAGTGAGACATCCCTGTTGGTCTCCAAGAAAGCTGATAAAACTATATGGAAGACACTGAGACAACCCCAAAGTCCTATCTTGATGTAGTGTTCGAGTTACTGGCTACTACTGCTGGCACCAGCTCTTCGAACTCGCTGCCTGAATCAGTTCGGCTTCTTTAGTCTCAACTTCAAGTTGAAAGACATCGATCCGATGTTATGCGATAGGAAGCCGAAGGACTAAGGAAGTCCCTGGAAAATTTAGATGTATACTTTCTGGTGCAACAGCATGTGCTGGAGGATTTAAGCACCAAATAAGAGAAAGTTAATAAGCTTGCTAAGCATCTTGCCAGCATTATGGGTACCCGGGATATTGTTTCTTGAGCTCTTCTGAAGTGGTTTCAGTTCTGGACTTGTTTTGCTGCGGCGTTTATTTTCACTGGTCACCAACTTCGACAACCAGTGTATATGATATGCGTTTTTGTTCCCTATATTTGCACTGGTGGCGAACTTTGATGCCCAGTGGATGTAATATGTGTAATAGCTGTGATAGCCTAGCATAAGTTGCTCGCTTATTTATTTCCATGTTGTCTCGTTTATTTGTTTGCTTGTAGTCAGTGCGATTCTTTTTCTGCGGTTTGCTAGTGGTCGCAATAACCTATTTTTTAAATCTAGGACACAATAACCATGGGCTACATATTTACTGTATTTACCATGGTCCTCCTACGGGCCGTAGAAACAATGGGCCTTCTAAGGGCCGCAGAAACAATGGGCCTTCTATGAGCCGTATGATCGATCGGCCAAACATGGGACAATAACAGACCGCGTTATGGGTCGTAAACAGGCTAGATTTGAAATCGTCTGTTCATGGGCCGACCATAACGGGCCGTCGTTAATCATCCGTATTTGATGATGTTACGAAAACGTCCCAAAGAATTAATGGGCCGCAAACAGGCCAATTGTAACCACGAGCTGAATTTGGCCCACAAGCAGAAAAGGCCAGTAACGGGCCATAAGTAACCGAATGCTGGAAATAAGCCCAAGAATAAATGGGCCCTGAGAAGGCCGAAAGATAACACGGGTTGGAAACGGCCCAATGGAATAATGGGCCATTAATGGGTATAAAGCGGTACACTATTCATTGCGGGCCAGATTCACCACAGGCTGTTAATGGGCTAAGAGTTACAAATGGCCTCGTAGAGGCCGAAAGATATCATGGGCCGAAAGTTACAACGGGCTGGAATCATATTGGACGACCCATATGAAGCTACTAGGCTTAATTCCGAAAGGCCATAACCAGCCGTGAGTTAGCGAGCCGTAAATGGGCTATATACGAACATGCCGTTAATAGGCTTTCCGTGGGCCGACACGTTACCTTTTGACCAAGTCAAACGGGCTGGCCTTTTCACCGGAATGGGCCTTTGTTGGGACATGCCACGTGTCGATGTATCATAGGCGCCTCCTATCCAATGAATGGATGACATCTATCCCAACCGTTAGCCAACACGTGTTTCCTCCAGCCAATGGCAATTTTACACGTGGAAAATCCTCATTGGTCCGGGATGTTAACGAGTTATCGGATCCAAAACCGGACCCGATAGCGTAACGGCGACCCGTTACGGTGGATGCCACGTGTCGTTCACCCTTGACGAAAGCATTTCTATGACGCGTGATTTATCGTCATGGAAGTGGACACTTCTGTGATGATAATTTTGGTAATGTCATGGAACACTGATATGACAGCACAGGTATGACTATCTTGATTCTGTCATAAAACTGTCATGGATGTACATGCATGACAGAAAACATGACCTACTGTGACAAACACGTATCATCACGGAAGTGTCTTTTTTTTGTAGTGCGTGTTGGTGCTCGATCCTCCGGTAGATCAGCCTGATCCGCAGATGCGGTCGGTGCCCAATCCTCAGGTGGATCAGATTGAGTTGTTGCCGGTGTCAGTGCTAGAGCCAGTGCCGTTGGAGAAGGTATCGGTGCTCGATCTGATGCTGAAGGTGGTACCGATGTGCGAGACAGCAACGATCGTCTCTGGTCTGCTATGATTTCATACTCCAGCTTTCTAACTTGACTAGGCTCTGTGACCTTGATCCAGTCTTCTTCTTCATTTCTTTTAAACGCGAGAAGGACTAATTGTGGCGTGTTTGTTAAACCAAACTGCAGTTCATCATAGGGCTTCAGATTGTAATCAGACAACAAACTGATCCAATTGTGTCTAGTGATATAAGTGATGGGCAGTACCTTTGTTACTGACACGACATAAGAAGTGAAACCTACAAAAATAACCATCATGGAGCAAACCAAACGATTTATTCTGTAACTAATGTCACATGGAAAAACCTTCATCATAAAATTGCAGCAAAAGTAAGAAAACATGACATTAAATCAATAAGATTTAGATAGTAAATCAATAAGATTTACTTGATGTGACACGAGTGAATCCTTACCAGGAAATCACTATGTTCAAGTTCTAAACAGAAGGTCGATCATCCAATTACGGGTGGCATGCAGGGCCCCGCTTACTCCCACAAGCAGGACAGTCCAAAGGTCATGACAAATCGTATGAACCGAACATCCATGGGACTGGAAATCCTGGTGGGTGTGATAAACCCTGCAATGCATACAGATATTGGAGTGTAACCATAATTGATAAACCGTCCTCACAAAAAAGATGACCTGGATACTTCAAAATATACATACTGAATTGAGTGGATAAACATTAACATAGATTTTTCTCAGGACTCGCCACACAACAAAAGCGGTAGTACTAAACAATACAGGGTTCACACACACAAATCAAGTATCGAACAATAGTACATACTACACACAAGCAAAGTTGCACTAATTAAACTCTGCAGACTATTTCTTTCCACCGACCTAAAGGATGTACCCCACATAACTGACTAGGCCATGTACTTCATGAGAGATGTCTACCAGCACCATCGCCATCTTGTCAACCATGGAGAACCTAACAAAGTGGTCTTTCCACTCATAAACATGATGATGAAGACAGTCCGCATCAGATTTGTCGGGAAGCTTTACAAGAACCACACCCTTCGTAATCGAAGGCGCAACTAGGAAATTGTTGTGGTGAAGTACAACCTCAAGAACACGCTTGACCACAATGCTCCAGGAAAACACTAGTTCACGACACATGGCAACAAGGACACAACAACTAGATAGTTTAGTAGTACAACTCATGCTCAAGTCTTCCAGTTCACACGGCATGACTTTGAGAACTTCATCTCCACCGCGTACCTGGTCCAAATTTAAATAGAAACCAAATATTATTACTACCTCCGTTCAGAAATATAAGATGATTTTCGATATTTTACTCTATATAAGACTACATGTAAGCATAGAAATGAGTGAACGAAGAAACTACAATATGTCTTCAAAAGCATGCGAGCAGAGGGATTACTTGCAATATCCATACGCTACAAAAAAAGACGCATCTGTGACATTTTGGGCCAAACGAATTTTTTTCTGTCATGCTTATGACACTTATATGACGATAATTGTGACAAAACCCGGTATCATCATAGATGCGGTCGGCTCCTACTTCTATGATAAAAAATCATGACAGAAAATGGGCTTTTTGTCCTGGGTGGGCCGGAGACGCAGCTGCATAACATTCTTTGGGACATCCATGACGGAAAAAACCGTGGTAGAAGCGAGGGCAAGGAAAATATCGGGGTGTTCCCTGTTACGGTGGGTGGTCGGGGCCGAGCGATGCACGGAGGTTTGCGCATTTTTCTCGTACACGTACACGTACACGCATGTCTGCGAGGCGTTGCGCTCTAACTGAATCTGAGTGAGGCGTTGGGCTCTAACTGAACCAAGGCGATTGCACTACCTACATTACTGAACCCGAGCGATCGATGCTTTGTTGTTAACTGAACCCGAGTGATTCCTTCGCTACTGCTGCTAACTGAAGCCGATCAAACCCTGCTGCCTTCGTCCTTTGATGAACAGTGAGCGTTGTTGGGGGGTTTGGATTGGATGAACATGACCCCATGGTGTTTCCGCTGGATGAATAGGACCCCTATCGATTGAGCCGGTTGGGGGTGGATCAACAGGACCTCGTGGAGGGTTGGATGAACAGGACCCCGTGGAGGGCTAGTTGAACGGTAGCTAGTGGACGGCTGGATGAACAGTAGCTCGTGGAGGGCTGGTTGAATAGGACCCCGTGGAGAGGGCTGGTTCAACAGTAGCCGTCGGAGGACCGGTGGAGGCTGGATGAACAGGAGCCCGTGGATGAACGGTCGCAGGTGGAGGCTGGAGGAGGTCGACGGTGGATGAATGGTGGCCTGTGGAGGCAGTCGACGGTGGAGATGAACAGTATCCCGTGGAGTCCCGTTTTGCGGTATGTCACGCCCCTCCCGATGAACAGGACCCCCGTTTTGACCGTAGTGCTCCAACACAAGTCCGTTTCCTCTGTTTTGCGGTACTCCGCACCCCTCCCGATCAACAAGACCCTGTTTCGACAATAGGAGGTCCAAGAGAAGTCTGTTTCCTCCGTTTTGCAGTACGACAGACCCCTCCCGATGAACAGGATCCCATTTCGACCGTGGCCAGTCAAACACAAGGTCGTTTCCTCTGTTCTGTGATATGCCAGGCCTCATTTCGATCGGCTGTTCCGTCCAAGCCGGTTGACTCCCGATGAACACGACGGCGACGCGGTTTCTTCGTTCCGACCCAGCCATGTACTCAAACCTTGGTCGTACGTATGCGCAAGTAGGCGTTCGAGACCCCGCCCGTATGTATGTACGTGGCCGTATTTAATTTCTTGCACCCTGACCGCTGTATGTACGTGTACACAATATTAATGGGACTGCGTGATTTGCTACGTGCGCACCTCTACTACGACACGTGCCCTTCCTTACACGGCCATGGTTCATCACTGCAGCCTGCAGATAGACCGATCGACCAATATTTACGTACACGTTCGCGACCAGAATGACAACGCTACATACACTTCGACCAGGTGGGTCCCAACTGTCAGGCACTTCCTTGCGTGCGAAGATGTAGCTGGTGGGTCCCAGGAGTCAGGGGGCGAATCAATTTTTTTCCCGTAATATGGACGCACTTCCTTGCGTGCGAAGATGTAGCTGGTGGGTCCCAGCAGTTTGGGGAGAAACGTTTTTTCACGAAATACGGTGGCCCGTCCGGTAGGTCCCTGCTGACAGGTGGAGGAATCATTATTTTCCGCGTAACAAGGAGGCACTTCATTGCTGCTGCCGTGGACCCAGCTGTCAGCCTCTCCACATACAGTACTCTTCCGATGGAAGTTGTTCCTTGACCATGTTGACCACGCCACACCGAGAGAACCAGGGCGATGGACGACGACGAGGCCTAGGAAGGGGACGATGCAGAGCCGGGGAAGACGTGACAGTGGAAGCCCACGCGGAGAGGAGTACGAGGGTTCAGTGGTTCGGCTGCGGTGTGAGGTTGTCGTGGCCACAGAATAACAGGGGGTGTGGGTGAGTGGATGGCCTGGCCAGCGGTGGGAGTAGTAGGGGGCGGTGAGGCCTCCGTGGCATCACAGACGGCCACGGGAGGCAGGAGCACGCGGCACGACCGGTGCTGGTTTGGGCAGCTGGAGCAAGAAGACCAGAGGTTGAAGAAGCACTACGGTCGTTGGATGAACATCGTACGGTCACCGGAGCTAGAATCGTTTATATTGACTAAGTTGACAAAGCCCTTGGTACGCGTCAACTTAGTAGGCCCACAGGTCAGCCTCCGAAACGGTGCACCCCAAATGTCAGGGGGAGGAATCATTTTTTGGGCGGCTGAAGCAAGAATATCCGAGATTGAAGAAGAAGCACGACATCCATTGGATGGACATCCAACGGCCACTGCTGCTAGAACCATGTGTTGACTATAAGTTCACAAAGCCTTGCATATGCGTCAACTTAGTTTTTGTTTTTTTAGGGGACGTGTCAACTTAGTAGTCCGACAAGTGTGTGGCAGAGAACATATAACCCATTTGCGATTTGTAAGAATGTACAGCCCATTTTTGAATTCTAATGGAATTTACTACATCCCATTTACAGTTTGTCAAAAGTACAGCCCATTTTCTAGATAGGACAGCGATTAATAATTTCAACCAGCCGCTCAAAACAGAATTCAATAAAATTTCCCACATTTTGATGGGATATGAAATATTTTTATCCCAAAATTTCTAGTAAGATTAAATATAATTTCAAAATAAATTTGTATTACGTAAAAATCCAACGAAATATTGCGCGCGCAACAAGTAATGAAATTAAAATTTTCAAATTCCAAAAAAATATTTTTTTAACTAATCACGTGTTTGGTGCATTTTTTATAGTTACTGCCGAGTTTTTATAATTACATCTCATTTATTATTTCTT